>NW_019154089.1:2686157-2687084 GCF_002288905.1 Enhydra lutris kenyoni
TTTTTTAAGATTTTATTTATTCATTTGACAGAGATCACAAGTAGGCAGAGAGGCAGGCAGAGAGAGAGAGAGAGGGAAGCAGGATCTCCGCTGAGCAGATAGCCCGATGCGGGACTCGATCCCAGGACCCCGAGATCATGACCTGAGCCGAAGGCAGCGGCTTAACCCACTGAGCCACCCAGGCGCCCAATTCCTGGGCCTCTTGACACACAGGCAAGGGTAGTGGCCACTGAAAATGCAACTAGGACAGGGTAGCTGAAGACACATTTGATGGCGTGTTTACTATATAGAAAAAGACACTACAGGAGCGCCTGGGTGGCTCAGAGGGTTAAGCCTCTGCCTTCGGCTCAGGTTATGATCTCAGGGTCTTGGGATTCTCAGGGTCTTGGGTTCTCTGCTCAGCAGGGAGCCTGTTTCCTCCTCTCTCTGCCTGCCTCTCTGCCTACTTGTGATCTCTGTCTGTCAAATAAATAAATAAAATTAAAAAAAAAAAAAATATATATATATATATATATATATTCAAGAAGAGAAATTAAAGATATATATATCAATCAAGTAATATACCATGTTATAGAATTGGAAGTCTCATATTGCTGAGATTATGGGGGTAAGTAAATGGAACACATGCTTAACTGCAATCCCAATCAAAATCCCAGGAAGATTATTTTTTGTAGAAATTGATTGGAAAACAAGGGCACCACTGAAATTCAGTGGGAAAGACAGTCTTGTCAATAAGTGGGACTAGAGGGGCGCCTGGGTGGCTCAGTGGGTTAAAACCTCTGCCTTCAGCTCAGGTCATGATCCCAGGGACCTGGGATCAAGCCCCGCATCGGGCTCTCTGCTCGGCAGGGAGCCTGCTTCCGCCTCTCTCTCTGCCTGCCTCTCTGCCTACTTGTGATCTCTGTCTGTCAAATAAATAAATAAAAT
>NW_019154089.1:2687094-2695589 GCF_002288905.1 Enhydra lutris kenyoni
CTTTAAAAAAAAAAAAAAAGAAAAAAGAAAAAGACACTACAGTTTAAAAACAAGTCTCACACAGTGTTCCATTTCAGTTTTTTTTTCTTCAAAAGAGTGAAGAAATGAGCCAGCCAAGCACTCCAAGACACAGAATTTTAGTTTTGATGTTTTCCTAAGCATATATTATATATCTAGATGCATTTATAATACACAGTTCAGACAGTTTAGTTTAAAAAAGTGTGTATAGGGAGGTTCAGTATCTTAGAGATGAGAAAAAAATTAGAACCCACTTCTTTATCATCATCATCTTCATCTTTATCATCCTCCTCTACTTCTCCATCTTCTCATCCTCTTTTTCTTGTTTTCAGCTTTGAGGACTTTTTTTTTTCTTGCCACCTAGACTTATTTTCATATTTTGGTATTTCAGCAATTTATCTATTTTACCTGTTTTTCCTCGGCTTAGCAGCCTTCTTTTCCTAAGGCTGCTTGTCATCTACAGCAGTGTTACTTCACGTCTCTCCCAGTACATCAACAGTGCCTAAGCCAGGATGTTCTCCTTGGATCTGGGGCAATAATTAACAAGAAAAAGACTCAAGGTAGCCTCTGCGGTACATCAGGATCCTTGGACTTTGTTTTTATTTCCCCTTTAGGAGGAATGTAGGTTTCCTTGTCTGCATTTGCCATGTCTTCAAAATTACCTTTCTCTTCTGTAGACATGGTCTTTTACCTCTCTTAGCTCTTTTGGTAAAACTCTGAGAAGGTGACTGAAGCATCTGGTTGCTTCTTATGGTCCTCCTGGAAAGTTTGCACAAAGAGTGCCTATGATGGCATTTTGCTTCTTGGTCTCTTAGGATCTTCTTTGCCTGTGTATAGTTATTTTTTTCAGTGTGACACAGAGTTACCCAGTGCACATCTGGCTCCCACCTGCCCTAGTCCTGTCTCTTTGGAGCTCAGTATACTGTAACAGCTGTCATCAGCTTAGGGTATGACTTTAACAGTGATGTAACATTAAGTAATAGAAGACTGATAAAAGATGTTGCTGTATTATTATTTTTAAGTTAGCAAAGTAAGACATGGAATTTTTTTTTTTTGTAAGTCCTACATGGGGCTTGAACTCATGACCCCAAGTCACATGTTTTACCAAATGAAACAACCAAGCACTCCAAGACACAGAATTTTAGTTTTGATGTTTTCCTAAGCATATATTGTATATCTAGATGAATTTATAATACACAGTTCAGACAGTTTAGTTTAAAAAGTTTAAGTATATATAAGTTTAAGAAGCAACTAGAAAAATTTAGAAGATGGGCTGATCTGCAGGATAGATGCCCCCATCTTCTCAACATACTGGTGTCTTGAAAAAAAGGGACCACTTTAGACTTAAAGAGACTTAAGATACGTAATCAGAACCAATACTAGTTTCTTGACTGGACCCTGGTTTATTTTACTTTATTTTATTTATTTTTTTTAAAGATTTTATTTATTTATTTGACAGAGAGAGATCACAAGTAGACGGAGAGGCAGGCAGAGAGAGAGAGAGAGGGAAGCAGGCACCCTGCCGAGCAGAGAGCCCGATGTGGGACTCGATCCCAGGACCCTGAGATCATGACTTGAGCCGAAGGCAGCGGCTTAATCCATTGAACCACCCAGGTGCCCCGATTTTACTTTATTTTTTTTAAAGACTTTATTTATTTGTTTGACAGAGGGAGACACAGCGAGGGAGGGAACACATGCAGGGGGCCTAGGAGAGGGAAAGCAGGCTTCCCGCCAAGCGCCACCCAGGCGCCCCTAGACCCTGGTTTAGATGGAGAAGCTGCAAAGGACCTTTCTGAGACAACTGGGAAAATTTGAATCCAGGTAGAGTATTAGATGAGATGTATTGTCTTGGAAAGTAAAGATTGTTAACTGGAAAAAACACATTATGAAGCAATATGCACAGCATGATCTCCTTGATGAAAAAAATATGTATATATGTAGGGTATGATATGGAAGGATACCCACCTGTTACATAATTATTATATAATCTCTGGAAGGTGGGAATATGCTCTTTTGTTTTTTGGGTTTTTTTTTTAAAGATTTTATTTATTTATTTGACAGACAGAGATCACAGGCAGGCAGAGAGAGGGGAGGGGAAACAGGCTCCCCGCTGAGCAGAGAACCCCATGCGGGGCTCGATCCCCGGACCCTGGGATCATGACCTGAGCCGAAGGCAGAGGCTTTAACCCACTGAGCCACCCAGGCGCCCCTTTGTTGTTTTTTAATTTTTTAAAATTTTTGCTTAGCAGTGCACCTGGGTGGTTCAGTTGGTTAAGCATCTGCCTTCAGCTCAGGTCAGGATCCTAGGGTCCTGAGATTAAGCCCCACATTTTCAGGCTCCCTGCTTCTCCCTCTCCCTCTGCTGCTCCCCACTGCTTGTGCCCTCTTGCTAGCACTTGTTCTCTCTCAAAAATCTTTTAAAAAATAAATTTTTACTTAGCTGTATTTAAAATTTTTCTGCAGTGTTCATGTTAAACTGCTTTTGCAATTTTTTCTAAGGTTTAAAAAAAATCCACTCGAGCATCCAACTCTGGATTTCATCTCAGGTCACGATCTGAGGGTCTTGGGATCAAGTCTGCTTGAGGATTTCTCTCCTTCTCCTTCTGCCCCTGCCACTGTTCTCCCTTTCTCTCTCTCTCTCTCTTTCTGAAATAAATAAATCTTAAAAAAGTTAGGCGCTTAACCAACTGACCACCCAGGCCATCCTAAAAAAAATAAACATCTTAATGGATGTCAACTTAAAAGGGCTGGCAATATTTCTTTATTAATAGACTACCTATTGCCAAGATGTTTTACAAGTTCTTAGTGCTGGCATATATATGAATTCCTCCTGAGACTGATATGCTTGCTATATTTCAAAACAGCTTTGGCATCAGTATTGGGAAGACAAACCAAAATCTTAGTAACAAAGATAAGTTGTAGATTGTTGTATTTTGAGCAGTGGCCAAGAGCACATAGGAAAAAGCAAATAGTTTTTACAATGAGATTTAGGTGTGACAGGTTCAGGTGGTCATTTCCTCCCCAAGAGGTATACTCTTGCCTAAAAAAGAGGCAGCATTGTATATGACAGAAAAATTCCACACCGGAAATCAGCTCCAGTTTCCAAACCTACCATTTGTTTTTTAAAAATGGAGTGGGGAGGGGGTGGCACCTGGGTGGCTCAGTTGGTTAGCATCAGTCTCTTTGATTTCCACTCCGGTCATGATCTCAGGGTCTGGAGATAGAGCCCCATGTTGGGCTCCACCCTCAGAGCGAAATCTGCTTCTCTCATTCTCCCTATCCCTTTGCCCCTCCCTCCACTCGTGCTTTTGGATGCACACACTCTCTCTCTCAAATAAATAAAGTCTTTTTAAAATGGAGGGGGAAAGAGAAAGCAGACTCATTTGAGATACATTTTGGAGATGGAATGGACAAAAATACATGCACATGGAAAGATTTATAGTTAGCTATTGCATTCTTTAATTTTAGACACATTTGAGGTAATTATTTCATGGGTCACAAATGCAAAGGAAAACAGGAAGACTGCCTTCTTGTTTACTTCCTGGGTAACTGGAGAGGGGAGAAGACCATGTTCTGATGTACTAAAAGGTAGTACCAAAGTACTATTATGCACACATTTGTCCTTGTTAAGTGCTAGTGATTTCATGCATGTCTCTCACACTGAATGATAGTGTGGTATCCTTATTAACCAAGATAGATAGATCACTTATTTCCTTTCTCCAGGACTCAAAGAGACCAAAGAAAAAAACAAGCAAGCATGCAATTCTGTAATGACTTGGAACTAAACAGTTCAGCTATTTCTTAACTTCTGTACACATGTAGATCTGGGATGGCATCTAGAAGCTCCCCATGCCTGTTACTGCTCTTATACCTAGCCAGGAAACATGGTACATAATGTCCCACCTGGGCGTACCTACCTCAGCTTTGTTTGGGGGATTCTGAAGTGCAGAATATTGTTTGAAGGAGAAAGTTCAGGGCAGTTGTGTGTTGGTCCTGGCAGAAGGGTGCCACAGATGAGCATGATCTGTAAGTGTCACAGATACTTTGGACAAGCACTTACCCAGCTCAGAAATACTGCTACTTCTTTTATGCAGTTAACTCTTTCTAAGAACTATTTACATTAAGTTTTGACTTTTGATTCAGAGATGGCTCAGTTCTTTGTTTGCTCTTTCTCTGACTTCAGATGCTTTTCCTGGATTATTTTTGTTAGTCCCCTCACTAACAACAGCCCCTATCCTAATTTTATGCCTTTATTTTAGATCCCTAATTGCTTTCCAAAAGGTAATTAAATCTCAGAAACTGGAGCACCTGGCTGGCTCAGCCAGTTAAGTGGCTGCCTTGGGCTCAGGTCATGATCTTGGGGTTCTGGGATTGAGCCCCACATTGGGGGGGTCCCTGCTCAGCGGGGAGCCAGCTTCTCCCTCTCCTTCTGCCTCTCACCCCTCCTGCTCCTGCTCTCTCTCTCAAATAAATAAATAAAATTAAAAAAAACAAAAACAAAAACCAAAACTCTTGGTCTTAAGAGAGCCTTTAACAGAGTTTACTTCTAAAGGTAGAATCCAGGGATTTCTGGCAATTTCAGATAGAAAGTGCAAGTGAGATAGCTTTCGCCCACCTCACCAAAGGACATGACTAAAGGAAAAGATCTCTGTGTAGCAGTCATGCTTAGCTTTCCTATTAAATTAGACCCTTGAGGGGCGCCTGGGTGGCTCAGCGGGTTAAAGCCTCTGGTTTCGGCTTGGGTCATGATCCCAGGGTCCTGTGATTGAGCCTCGCATCAGTCTCTCTGCTCAGCAGGGAGCCTGCTCCCTCGTCTCTCTCTGTCTGCCTCTCTGCCTACTTGTGCTCTCTGTCAAATAAGTAAAATCTTTAAAAAAAAAAAAAAATTAGACCCTTGAGTCCATTGGACTAAGATGACTAAATAAAATGATATTGTCTATTCCTTTCCCGCTTCCAAGGTGACCCAAAAATTCTCTCCCATCCAAATCAAGGGTTGATGACACTGCTTTGATTGATGCCTTTTGTTCCCAAACCAAATTGTTTTTTATAGCTCACCCCCTGCCAACACTTTCCAAAGTGCCACTGCCATCAGCTCCAGAGGGAGCCTCTTCCTCAGGCTTCCTGGCCAGCAGCTGTACTGTGGTGGCAAGGAGCAGGGAATGGGAGGAGAAAGCAGTTTGCAGACAAATGGGCAGCTAATCTGACCAACAGCCCCATCACTAGAACCATAAAAAACTCCCCCCCTCCCCCTGTCTCATCTGCATTTCTTAGCTGAGGTGGTGGAATGTTCCTTGGAAGAATTATGACTTCAGTATGGTCTATCAAATCAGCCTCAATATTTTTTCACCCTTTTTGTTTCTTAAACCAATTCTGTTTATTGGGCCCAATATCGTCAGATCACTACAGACCTTATAGATATTAAAAGGGCAGGGCGCCCAGATGCCTCAGTTGGTTAAGTGTCTGATTTAGACTCAGGTCATGATCTCTGGGTCCTGGAATCAAGTCCCATGTCAGGCTCCCTGCTCAATGGGGAGTCTGCTTCTCCCTCTCTTTTGTTTCTCCCCCTGCTTGTGCTCTTTCATGCTCTCTCTCTCTCTCAAATAAAAAAAAAATTTTTTTTAAAAAAGGGCAATAGGGGAATATTATGAGAAATTTTATGCCAATAAATTCGACAAACTAGATGAAACAGACAAGGCCCTTGAAAGACACAGGTTAACAACAATGTGTCAATCTGAACTACAATTTCTAGATCCTTCTTTAAACTTTCTATTATTATTCTTTCCTATTACTCTCTCCATGTTCAGCTTTTTATTATGAAGCAGCCATGCGGAGCTTCCTCACATTCTCAACTGTTCTACGAGGATCTGGTTACTTTTCAGGACAGTTTAGTAGTTGGGGGATAGAGAGAGTTAAACTATTTTACAAGAATAAACATCTCAGGGGTTAATATCTTCTATCAGGATTATAAAATCCTGATCCTTCTAGGTGGCCTTCTAGGTGGTGTTGAGGCCTGGATGATGACCTCTCTGGACTTCATCTAGTGTTGCTGGTCCTTGCCAATGTGAGAACATTTCAAGGAGTCTTTAACGTATATATGTGGTTAGAGCCTCTTGCACCATAAAATGGTTAGAGGAGGACCAATATAAAACAGTCAGTCTGCAATGAAGCTGAAGCTTTGGAAACAAGCACATCCTTTTCAGTGGTGCTTGCTTTTATAATGTGTCATTTAGCAAATGGACTGTGAAGAATTAGTCATGCCAAAGTTCTAACCATCAGATGACTAGCTATAGACTAAACATCCCAGCTGAAAATTTTCAGGCTTTAAAGTTTTAGTCTTTCTATTCAAAGTTCAATTAAAATAAAATCCTATATCTAACAGAACCCCCAAGTTCTAGTGTAGTTTAACTTCTTTGTACCTTTCAGAGATGCAAGTTCAACACACAATTGGCAAACCATTATGAATGTCCTTCATGCCCTTCAGGGATGTAAGAAAATGTAATATTTGAAACCATTGTTTTCTCTGTGCTGAGAAATACAATATAGTCTAAGTAAAAATACCATATTATCACCGGTAAAATCACATTGTTACATCCCTCTTTCTATTGCTGTTATGGTAGGTCCCAACCTGAAGCCACTGTTGTATGTAGAAAGCCAGACGTTTGTGTAGCTTCCTGTAGGTCTGGACGTCCCTACCTGCCCTCTCCTCTCCACTCTTCAGGAGCTACCTGACTCTGAGGGCTTGGCCCTGGGCTTTCCAAAGCCATCTGGCTGGCCTTTTCACTGGATTCTGTGCCCTTGTATCTTCTTAGACTCTTCTTCTTCTCACAGCTCTATTATTTTCAAAGTCTTTGTCTTTTTTCTTGCTCTCATCTTCATCATTTTCCCTTTATTTTTATCAGTGAGTTTGGTGTTCTTGACCTCAAGCTGCCATGAAGATTCAGGTATGTCGATCATATCTCAGTAAAACTCAAAGAGTTTGAAATTTTGAAGCACGATACGGACTGAAGGGATTTAAAATAGTGTGCTCATGCACTTTCTTACTGTTCTAGCTGGCCAGGGGACGCAGGCTGAATAGACACTGCCCATACTGAAAATGGGTTTCCTACCTCCATTGGGGAATTAGGTTTGAAATTCATTCTCTCGATTTTGTGACAATCAACAAATATTTATTGAGTATCTCGTGTATACCTAATATGGTTGAAAAAGAATATTTCTTATTTGTTAGTCTGGTATTCAGGGCTCCCACACTCTGGCCAGTGCTTATCTTTCCCACCTTATTCCAGAGCCTGCCTTTATGGACATTGCTCTATTTAGTGTGGTCTATTGACTTAACTGGTTCATTCCTAATTCTCTACATTTGCTGAAGTCAGTCTCTTCCTTTACTCATGCTCCCCCACCTCGCAAATACTGGATGACTCTCCTACTCTTTCATGGTTACACAATTCTAGCGTAGGAGGCAGTTCCTATAATTTTGCTCTAAAAGGTGCTTGTTTCTTGTGCCTGTGAAATACTCATGCTTAATTTCTGACTTTCCTGGCACTTAATAATATACTCCTTTGACATAATGTAGTGGATAATATGGTGAAATGGTTTAGGGCTTGGCTTTTGGAAACAACAAAGCAATTTTGTATCATAACTTCTTAACTTCCTAGTTCTGTGACCATGGGAGATGTTGCTTAACCTCTGAGTCTGTTTCCTCATCTATAAACTGGGAAATGATAGTACTGACCTGACAGCATTGTTGTAAGGATTAAATGTGATATGTAAAAGTACCCAACAGTACCTTGGAGGCACAGAGTGAGCACTCAGTATTGGTGATTATTAGTTACCTCAGATTTTTTTTTTAATTAAAAAAATTAAAAAAAACAATCTCTACCCCCAAAGTTGAGCTCAAACTCACAACCCCCAGATCAAGGGTCACATGCTCTACCAACTGAGTCCGCCAGGAGCGCTTATGTTCCCATCATTGATGAAAGAACTATCTATTGTGACCTATGATGTGCCAAGCACTATGCTAAGCACCTCCATCTATTATCTTATTTAATTCTCACAATAATCTTGAGGTTAGAATGATTTGATCTAGAGGCCATATCTAGGAATTTTTAGAGCCAGTGATTTGAACTCAATTATATTTGGTCCTAAAGCCTTTCCATTACTTCCTGGTGCTTTTTCACAGACATGGAAAACCTTGTTTTTCTCATAGGGCCAGCTAAATGTTGTGTGCAGAGCAAGTTCATCTATTTAATGAATTTATGTGAATAAATTAGTGAATGATCTTGGAACTGTACTACATTGATGCTGTTGCTTTTGGGGGCCTACAATCACAAGGTTTTTTTCCTTTATTACTTAAAAAGTTCATCTATTTAATGAATTTATGTGAATAAATTAGTGAATGATCTTGGAACTGTACTACATTGATGCTGTTGCTTTTGGGGGCCTACAATCACAAGGTTTTTTTCCTTTATTACTTAAAAAGT
>NW_019154089.1:2695599-2850057 GCF_002288905.1 Enhydra lutris kenyoni
GTCTCTAAATCCCTTTGCATTTTCCGTATTACCAAAGGCATTAATGCCTTTATTTACATTTTTTTTAAAAGATTTTATTTATTTATTTGACAGACAGAGATCACAAGTAGGCAGAGAGGCAGGCAGAGAGAGAGGAAGGGAAGCAGGCTCCCCACCGAGCAGAGAGCCCGATGTGGGACTCGATCCCAGGACCCTGAGATCATGACCCGAGCCGAAGGCAGCGGCTTAACCCACTGAGCCACCCAGGCGCCTTTATTTACATTTAACCACAACTCATTCTTACCTAATACAACCCCTTCATTTATAGTCAACGCAAATGAGGTCCGGGGTAGCTAAGAGACATGCCCAAGGTCACAAAAAAATCTAGCTAAGGCTGATGATCCAGGTTCCTGGCTCACATCCAGAGTGCCATATATTATGCAAGGAGCCCCTTTGGAAGAAGAACTTGAAAAGATTGTTATCAGAAGCTGTTAACAACCTCCACCTGCAGCCCTTTTTGTGGTGTTAATTTAACAGTAACCCCTTTTAAAATATAATATACAAATAAGCTTCCTTCAGCACAAAATTCAAATTACTGTAATCTAATCATAGGATATGTATCTGAAGAACATCTTACCATTGCTGTTTCATAAGCTCTAAGTTTCTAGAAACCAAAACTAGTTCTAATTTATTCTGTATGGCAATTGGCGTGGGACATCATATGAAGGCAGAACTGTCAGGAGAGAGAAATGCAGGGGCTCAGAATAGAATTTTTAGAATTTCAAAAAAGTTTTGTGCATATCTAATGCATTTGAATCGAATCCCCTTCTTTTTATAGTAAGGAATTTGAAGCGCAGAAAGTGATTTGCATGGCGTTATAGTAAAAATCTGTGAAAAAATCAGCAGTGCTTTTCCCATAATATCAAATTGCCTCCCTTGATTACTTGAAAATTAAAATTAAATTGTGTTGACAGTCACAGAGATGGCAAGAAAATAAATCCTTTTAGAAAAATATGACCAGGGAACTAAAATCAAACATTCCCTTAATCTCCCTGGGAACATGAACCCCCATGTTATTCAGGTAACTTCCCCTCATGTACAGATTCTCCTGGCTTTTTGATAGTCCTTTGTGTTACTGGCAGAACTGCTTGTTCACCAGAAACATCAGAATTCAGAACGGGACAAAAATGGAATTATCTCAGCTAAATGGGAACTTTGAAAAGCTCCAGATTGTGATCTATTCTAAAGTGGCCTCAGTTTTTAACAACTTCTGAGCATGGAGAGGAATCAGGATGGGTTTGGGTCATCCTCTAGGAAAATCAACAATTTCTTTCTAACGTTTTAGCCATAGAGGCAACAAAAATATCTCGCTCTTCAGGATAGTTTTAACAATATTTTTATCTTCACTGTGTTCTTTAGGTTGTGGGTTGTGTTGGTACGCCTATGAAAGCCCAAGATTTGGCGGAAATTTTGTATTGTCCATTTTTCAAGAAAATTTCATTCTTCCCAGTTTGCGCTCATATAGATCATATAACTCCTATAGGTCAGACTTCTGTCATACCGTACTACCCTTCCTGCGTCTAAAGAAATCAGACCTGAAGAGGAGGATTATGACACAGTGGGGAATTGCATCCATACCCTCAGCCCACCCCCTGTCCTTCAAATTCTGGAGATTATTCAGAGTCAACCCCAGGACACTTGTGAGTGTGGGAAGCTCTTGGAGGGGTGAGGAGTGGGAGGGCACCAGGGCCCTGAAAGATCTTACAAAGTTTCCTGCCAAGCTGGCCTAGGATTAACCCATCATTTCCCAGCCAGAGCTATCCCAGCTGTCTTGCTTTCCTGGGGCCTCTCATGTTAATCTATGGAATTGACCAACTGAGTTTGACCGTGACTGGCTTTGTTTTGCAAAACAAAATTGGTAAGGCAGGCCTCATGCTGATTGACTGAATGGTGTCATCAATTCAATTCAAGGGGTGCCACAAAAGCAAGGAAATGAAACTTCAATTTCCTCCTCATGTTAAATGATAGCTTATCATACCAATTATGACCCTTATGCAGCTCAGGGCAAAGTATTTTATTGCTTTTATTGTGAACAGCAATAAACCACTCTCACTTCCACTTTTTCCTCTAACTCCCACCCCCACCCCACACCTGATTAAGGCTCCTCCGAAAGGACTGTTCTCTATTGTCAATGGTCAGAGAACCAAAGCCTTGTTTTTTAACCCCCACCAACATGTCAAGATTTTACCTTTATTCTGGGAAGCACCAGATTTGCTTGAAAATAGAAACAAACAACCAAGGAGAAGTGGGGGGAAAGCCGTTCTGGCTTCAGAGCTCCCTTGTAATGTTCAGCTCTTCTCCTACTTCAATGAGCTTTGCTCCTGATCTGGACCAGGCAGACATCTTTTGTTGTCTTCCCTGTATTCACTGCCCCTGTACACACCTCCTCTAGAAAGATTATCATAACACATTTTTATGGGCACAAGTGTGCTTTCCTTCCCGATTGGGAAGGACTATATCCCCTCATGTTTATGTGCCTGACCCACAGACATTCATTGAATGAAGAGATTGAAAGAGGCCACCCACAAAATTCAGCTCATCTATCTCTCTACCTGCCAGCAAGTCTGGCAGCAATTCCCAGATTCCAGAAAAGATTCAGTTGCTCAGGTTTCTCACTGGCCACTTGTGGACATCAGTGGGAGAGTATTTCTTTGGACTTGAACCTGTACCCTCTTCCCTTCACTTCCTCCTTAGGAAGTCCTGTTTACTCCCATGGCTTCAGAAACTGTCTCTATATTCATGGCTCCTAAATTTGCATCTCCATCTTAAATTTCTTCTCTAATTTATTTAGTCAGCTTTCCCAGATTTAATAGTCAACTGCCTGCTTAATGTCTCCACTTAAATGTCTCAGAAAAAATTCAAATTAACATGCTTAAATGGAACTCTGCAATTTTTATCTTTATTTCTTTACGTAAGCTCTATGCCCACAGTGGGGCTTGAAGTCACAATTCTGAGATCAAGAGTCCCATGCTGTATTGACTGATTTAAAATGAACTCTTGGGGTGCTTGGCAGGCTCAGTTGGTACAGCATGCCACTCTTGATCTCGGAGTTGTGAGTTTAAGCCCCACATTGGATGTGGAGCCTACTTTTTTGGGTTTTTTGGTAAGATTTATTTATTTATTTATTTGACAGAGAGAGAGAGAGAGAGAGAGAGAGAGAGAGAGAGTACAGGCAGGGGGAGTAGCAGAGGGAGAGGGAAGAAAGTCTCAGCAGGGAGCCCAATGCCTGGCTCTATCCCAGAACCTTGGGACCCAGGTGCCCCATGGAGCCTACTTTAAATAAATTAAATTAAAATTTTAAAAAACTTATTTTTAAAAAAAGATTTTATTTATTTATTTGACAGAGAGAGAGATCACAAGTAGGCAGAGAGAGAGTGGGAAGCAGGCTCCCTGCTGAGCAGAGAGCCCAATGCGATGCAGGGCTCAATCCCAAGACCCTGAGACCACCACCTGAGCCAAAGGCAGAGGCTTAGCCCACTGAGCCACCCAGGAACCCCTTAAAAACACTCTTGATTTCCATCTTCCCATTAGCCCTAACCTGGTTCTCTCTCATTTTGCCTATGTCTGTAAGTGGCATCATCTGCCACTCACTAACCAAAGCTAGAAAACCAGAGTTATCCTAGATCTCACCTCTTCTCCCACACACCACATTCAGTCCATCAGCAAATTTTATTGGTTCTACCTCATTTATACATACTTCTCATCTTCCCTGTTGTATTCACTCTGTCCCTACATTCATCCGCGCCACCCTCAGGTCTAGCCTAGCCTAATATAATTTCCCTTTTGTCTCCGGGCTTCCACACTTGCCTCTCTCCACTCTATTTTCCATATAGCAGCCTATATGAGTTTTCTTATGAAGTAATTACGATCCTAGCATCACTTCACTTAAAATCCTTTAGTGGCTTCCCATTCCTCTGGAGCAAAATTCAGACTTTTTACTGGGACTCTCTTGATCTAGATTATCTGACCTCTGCCTACTTCTCTAATTTCACCTCATGCCACCACATGCAAACCACACTCCAGTCACATCAAACTTTGATCAGCTCCTGGAATTTTTCAAGCTCTTTTCTGCTTTGGCCTTGATTGCTTATGATGCTTCCTTCTGGATTATGCTTTCCTGAAGCTCTTATAATTGGATTCTGTACATCCTTTGGGTATCAGCTTACATGTCAACTTCACAGAGAGCCTTCTCTGACCATTTTCTCTTCTTTCTTTTTAAGATTTTATTTATTTTTTTGAAAGAGAGAGAGAGACAGGGAGAGAGAATCTGAAGCAGACTTGGGGCTGAGCACAAAGTCCAACATTGGGCTCAATCTCACAAGATCATAACCTGGGCTAGGTCACTTGCTTAATTGACTGAGCCACCCAGGTGCCCCCCTCGCCACTTTTTCCAAAGATGTGGCTGCCTTATTATGAGAAGTGTACATATTTCTATCATGACAGTTAGCTCAATGTGTAATAATTTATTTTTTTTATTTACTCGTTGTTCATCTCCTCCACTAGAATGTTAGTTCCATGAGGGCAGAGATCTGTCAATGTCATGAACTTCTGTATCCCCTGGATTTGTGCTATGCATATAACAGAGTAGGTGTTCAGTGAATATTATTTAAGTAAATGAATGGATGAATGAATGAATGAATGAATGAAAGAAATAGGTTGTAAATAGGAGTACCATATAACTATCATCAAGCCAGGGTACTTTTCAGTTTGAAAGGAGACGCACTGGGGCGCCTGGGTGGCTCAGTGGGTTAAAGCCTCTACCTTCGGCTCAGGTCATGATCACAGGGTCCTGGGATTGAGCCCCGCATCGGGCTCTCTGCTCATCGGGGAGATTGCTTCCCTTCCTCTCTCTCTGCCTGCCTCTCTGCCTAATTGTGATCTCTGTCTGTCAAATAAATAAATAAAATCTAAAAAAAAAAAAAAAAGAAAAGAAAGGAGACGCACTTACAATTATACTTGGGACAACACCCATAAACCAAGAAATAATTGAAAGAACACTGGGTTTCCAGAGGTATCAGAAGTCCAAGGTGACTCTGACTTTGTGCCCTACAATGATTTTTTAAAGTTTATTTATTGGGGTGCCTGAGTGGCTCAGATGGTTGAGCAGAGTCTGCCTTTGGCTCAGGTCAGGATCCCAGGGTCCTGGGATTGAGTCCCGTGTCTGGCTCCCTGTTCAACAGGGAGTCTGTTCCTCCCTCTTCCCCTGCTGCTCCCCCTGCTCGTGCATACTCTCTCTCTCTCTGTCAAATAAATAAATCTTTAAAAATAAAGTTTATTTATTTTTAAATAATCTCTACACCTAACATGGAGCTCAAACTCATGACCCTGAGATCAAGAGACTTGTGCTCTTGTGACTGAGCCAGCCAGGAGCCCCTGTGCTCTACAACATGTTTATTCAGATGAAGCCAAATTAAGGTAACTACTAGAGAAAGGGACATGCAATGAGGAATAGTGAGAAGAGGAATGGATGACCTTTTCCTTATACTTGGGCATAAGTGGTAATAATATGTTTGGGAAACCTCATGTATTCTTCTCCTTCCTCTTTTTTTTTTTTTTTAAGATTTTATTCATTTATTTGAGAGAGAGAGAGTGAGAGGGATAAAGAGAGGGAGTATGAGTGGGGGAGAGGGAAGGAGAGGGAGAAGCAGACTCCCCCACAGAGCAGATAAGGGAGCCCAATGTGTGGCTGGGCTCAATCCCAGGACTCTGGGATTACAACCCGAGCCAAAAGCAGACACTTAACCAACTCTCCTTCCTTCTTTTTATCTGAAAAATTTGGGTTGGTGCCTGGGTGGCTCAATTGGTTGAGCATCTGATTCTGATCTCAGCTCAGGTCTTAATCTCAGGGTCGTGAGTTTAAGGCCCACATTGGGTCCCACGCTGGGCATGGAGCCTGCTTAAAACAAAACATGTGTGTGTGTGTGTGTGTGTGTGTGTGTGTGTGTGTGTGTGTGTATTTTTTAATTTCACAGGGCATATCCAAGCCCTCCCTCATCGTTACCTATCTCAGTTATTACCCAGCTGGTTGCTCCTGATAATAGTATGGATCCTTTCCAGAGCAAAAGACCAAGGAGTTGCTTGAACTCAGACTCAGGAAACCTGAGATCTATCTTCAGCTTGACCTTTACTTCTAGACAAATAACCTTGGGCAAATAACTTCCCTCTTCCGTAAGGTGAGAGGATTGTAGGAGATGACTAATGTCTTCTCCATAGCTAAGGTTCCATGAACTGTTTAATGTCAGAAGAGCACTAATTACCTACCCTATGCAGAGTGTTGTGAGAGGTTTATGGAGGTAGGGAGAGGTAACATAGTCCTACCTCCAAGTGGAGACTTGTCAGCTCTACTGTTGAAACAGAGAAAAATACATAATGACTAGATATCATAGGCAGTGATATTTAGATCCTGTCCAATAAAAGGCAGGCAATTTCAAGGAGCAGGTAATAAACCTTAAGGATAGAATGTTTGGAGTTGGATAGTCAGTAGTTAGGGCAAAAGTATTTCAGGGAGGAAGATGGCCTCCACTGGGACACAGAAGTTGCATGGGAATACTATATGTGAGGAACTATCATAATGTGGTCTAGCTGGGGCTGAGGAAGCAAAGGATGAAATTGGAAAAGTGAGTTAGGAGCAGTTACTTGTGGGAAGGGCAGTGGGCTGGAGGAAGAAGGGAATAAAGCTGATTATTCACGTTTTGGTCTATTGACTTCTAAATTGTTTGAATTTTTATGAGAATATATTTATGGAAAAAATATTTAAATATTACTGTAGCATAGTGTCCAGTTTAGGAGACTTGAAATGTTAGGCCAAAAAATTGAGATTTTATTTTCTAGGACATTGCAAGGGTTTTTTCTTTTGTTTTGTTTTGTTTTGAAGGATTTAAAAATTTTAAGTACACTCTGCCCCTCAATATGGGATTCAGACTCCTATCCAGACATCAAGAGTCACATATTCTACCAACTGAGCCAGCCAGGTACCCTTGTTTGTTAGTTTGTTTTTATTTTTATTTATTTATTTTTAAAAGATTTTATTTATTTATTTGACAGAGAGAGAGCATAAGTAGGCAGAGAGGCAGGCAGAGAAAGAGTGGGGAAGCAGGCTCCCTGCTGAACAGAGAGCCCGATGTAGGGCTCAATCCCAGGACCCTGGGATCATGACTTGAGCCGAAGGCAGAGGCTTTAACCCACTGAGCCACCCAGGTGCCCCTGTTTGTTTGTTTTTAAATCAAATGATGAACTGATTGTGGTATATTAGATAAATATTATAACAATGTGTTAAGTGGAGAGTCAAGAGCCAAAATATCATATTATTGAGTGCAAAGTTTAGTAGAAAATTTAGGTACAAGATATAACAGTGTTAGTCAAGGGGCAAGGGGCGCCTGGGTGGCTCAGTGGGTTGAGCCTCTGCCTCCGGCTCAGGTCATGATCTCGGGGTCCTGGGATCGAGCCCCACATCGGGCTCTCTGCTTGGCGGTGAGCCTGCTTCCCCCTCTCTCTGCCTGCCTCTCTGCCTACTTGTGATCTCTCTCTCTCTCTGTGTCAAATAAATAAATAAAACTCTTAAAAAAAAAGAAATAAAAAAAAAACTGGAGGCAAAAGTAATGAAGAGGAGGGTATAGATTTGGAGGCCAAACCTAACGGAAGATGACTAAATATGAAAAGTTGAGCAGAGGGAGGAGTCAAGGAAGATTCAGGCCAAGTCTCAGTCACTCAGAGTTTTTCCATGGCCTGAAGTTTCTCCATGGAAACAGAAGTCGTAAGAGAAAATCAATGCTGTCATCCCAGTAGAAATGGTCGGTGAAGCATTAGACCTGTGGTGCCTTGAATTTGCACAGAGATGAGGATTTAGCAATCATCAGCAGAGAAACAGAACTGGAATTTTGGAGTAGATCTCCAACGGTGGGGTGCCTTGGTGGCTCAGTTGGTTAAGTGTCTGCCTTGGGCTCAGGTCATGATCCCAGGGTCCTGGGATCAAGTCCCATATTAGGCTCCCTGCTGAGCGAGGAGTCTGCTTCTCCCTCTTCCTCTGCTGCTCCCCCTGCTTATGCACGTACTCTCTCTCTCTGACAAATAAAATCTTTAAAGAAAAGAAAAGAAAAGAAAAGAAATAAAGGCCTCCAATGGTGAGAGCAGAGAAGCAAGTGTGTCCTGGTTGTCAGTTTCATGTTCTTGCCCTTGCACCATTTCCAGCTTTGACAATTGTGGTCCCAGCTGATGGAGGTGGGAATCAAGACTACTTCGCTGAAATGACGGGGGTTAGAAATGAACTCAGGCCATGGAGAAATAAATGGCAAGTAGGGCCTCATGAGGCAATCAAAGCTCTGTGGCAGCAGAGAATAATAAAAAACAGTGTGAGAGAAAACCAGTGAGAAACTGGAGTAATTAGGGTTATTTAGCTTGGAGAAAAGGAGAGTTTGAAGGCCTGAATCCATAATGAGAGGTCCTGGAGGTTTTAGTAGGCTTAAAATATAGCAGTGCTGATTCAGGTTAGACATGCAGCAAATGTCCTGATAAGTAGTTTATCACAAGAAGGAAGGACTGACTGCCCCCTCTCCCTTGGTCTTTCTTTTTAACTTTTCTTTTCTTTCCTTTTCTTTAAAGATTTTATTTGTTGGAGAGAGAGGGGACAAGAAGGGGGAGAGGCAGGCAGAGGGAGAAGCAGGCTCCCCACCAAGCAAGGACCCTGAAATCATGACCTGAGCTGAAGGCAGATGCTTAACTGACTGAGCCACCCAGGCACCCCAAGATTTTATTTGTTTATTTGAAAGAGAGAGAGAGAGTGTGCACATGAGCCAGGGTGGTGGTGGGGGCAGTTTGCAGGCAGAGGGAGAAGCAGACTGCGTGGAGCAGGGAGCCCAATGGGGACTTGATCCCAAGACCCGGGTATCATGACCTGAGCCAGAGACAGAATTTTAACCAAATGAACCACCAGGTGCCCCTCCCTTGATGGTCCTTCTTTTCTTTACTTTTTTCTTTTCTTTTCTCTCTTTCTTTCTTTCTTTCTGGAGTTTATTTGAGAGAGAGAACAGAGGGGGAGAGAGAGAGAGAGAGAGAGGGAGAATGTAGGAGTGGGGGTAGAGGGGCAGAGGGAGAAGGAGAAGCAGGATCCCTGCTGAGCAGGGAGCCCAGTGACTCAGAGCTCCATTCCAGGATCATGACCTGAACCCAAGGCAGATGCTTAACTGACTGAGCCACGCACACGCCCCTCTTGATGGTCTTTCAAGCAGAGTGTACGGTGTTCTCCTCTTCAATAGGCTTTTTTTTTTTTAAGATTTTATTTATTTATTTGACAGAAAGAGAGATCACAAGTAGGCAGAGAGGCAGGCAGGGGTGGGGGTGCAGCAGGCCCCCTGCCGAGCAGAGAGTCCGATGTGGGCCTCGATCCCAGGACCCTGAGATCATGACCTGAGCAGAAGGCAGAGGCTTAACCCACTGAGCCACCCAGACACCCTTCAATAGGCTTTTGATTAGGAGCTTTTCTGTTAAGAAGCATGTGGCTGAATCAAGTCATCTCTTAGGGACTGCAGGAAGCCCTGGTGAAGAAACGACAAGGGACCTCAGTACCTCAACATGGGTCAGTTCAGGAACCTGAGGATCTGGGAGGAATGTGGAAATGAATCTGGGCTTCTGGTGCACCAGCAGGCCTTTTCCCTTACCCACATGCCTAGTTCCCTTACCCTAGTCTCCCTACCCCCTCACTGACTAAGTGCAATCTGAGGCTTCCTGGAGCCCTGGCCTAATTTCCTTAATACTTGCATTTGTCATCCAACATCACTTTTCTGGTGACAAGGGCAGTCTGGCAGGTGGACAGAGCATGAGCCATGGACAGTGTTCAGGGCCTTGGAATCTAGTGTTATCTCTTCAGTCATCTCCTTTGGTGACACTGGGCAGGACACTTTGTTCCTCTAAAACCAGCTTTCCCCCCTTTTGTTAGGGAATGTAGCGGGGATTAGCTGGTTTAGAGCTGTAGTAGTCCTACTCAAAGGTCTTTAACTTCTCCTGAAGCCTTTGCTCTGGTTCTTGCTTTCATTTCATTTCCCCCCAACCCAAACATCTGTATCTAGGCCCTGAATCTCTCTCTGGCTTTTCTGATCAATTATTATAAGCAGTTTGTGATCTGGGGCTAGAAATTTGTCTTTCTCTGGATCCTGTTTTTCCTTCCTCTACCCTCTAAAATAAACATTCCTTCTTTACATTCCTTTGAAACTTTGACCTCTAATATAGACCATTAATTGTTAGCCTTTTTCTTTGAGTACCACCTAGCGAACCAGGATTCTGCCCTCCCAGGTCTGCAGGAGTCAGGCTATCTTGCTTTATCATTCTAAGGAAGGACTTTGCAAGTCAAAAGTTAGGTTTCTCCATTCTAGAGAAGGGCTGAGAATTTAACGCTCCTGCTTGCACAAGAGAGAGGAAGAGGACACCTTTCACTGCATATGAATGGTAGTCATTCTGCAAAGCTATCATGACAGTTAGGAATGTCACCCGAGATTCCCGGGGCTCCCAGAGCCTGAGTGATGTCAAGAAAGAGTATAGATTTGGGTGATAGGGGCCCAGAATTAAAATCTACCTCCTTGTGTTTAATTTTATGTTGGGTGCTTAACTTATCTGAGCCACAGTTTCCTCAGTAATAAGAGGGTAATAATTGTAACGCGTTAATTGGCTTGTTCCCAGGATTGAAGCATATAATATATCTTAACACTTGACCCTTAGTAGGTGCTTCATTACTTCCCTTTCACCCCTGCTGTTACAACCGCCCATTGGCAAACCCTGAGGAGATTGGCAAGGGCCCATAGGAGCTCTAGGAACAGACCTCACAGTTTTCTTGGGAGTCCCTAATTCTACGCATGACAAAGGTCAGATGGGAAGGAGGAGGAGGAAGAGCAGGAGGAGGTGAGGGAGGAAAAAGAGGTGGGAGGAGAGAAGAAGCTTTGGAGGGGTCTGGCAAGCAGAAGCGTATTTTCCTTTTAAAATAGACTGAGAAAACACAGGCTTCTATTCTCCAGGCCATGTGAAGCGGTGCCTGCATTGAAATACAGGGATAGGCTTATGGGCAGGTTTCCCTCATTGAGTTGATTCTTTTTTTCAACAGGTTTTCAGGATCCACCATAGATTGTGGGCCAATATGCCAGTCTTGGGCCCTGAACCTATTGAATATAGGAGTTTTACTGTTCCGTCACCTTAATGATAGCCAGTTTGTTAAGGATGAGCCAAAAGGGAAGGAGGGTAGGGTTGTAACTAGTGAATCTGAATAACACTGCAATGTGTTGGAATGAATCCCTGACAGGAAGGTGATGGATGTAGAGAAATCCGAATTCCTTTAGCTTCTGGCTCAGGGTCTATGTAGGAAGATTGGTTGATGTGATTGATTGCCATGAGGGTAAGATGAATGAGGATGGAAGAGAGTTGGAAGGAGTGGGACTACGAGCTTTTTGGGGAAGTAGGAATTCTTTCCATGGAATTCCCAATTGCTCTGGGTTTCATTCGTTGAAAACCTCAGATATAAACCCACAGGAGACATAAGTCATTCTCTTCTCGAATCATCATGTTTGGACAGGACAGTCGAGATAGTTTTGTTTCTGAAAATCCCCCCCCCCCCAGGGGATGTCGGCAAGGTCTGGGGGCTGTTGCAGTGGGAATGTCAAAGCGTCAAGTTCCTGGGTCCTTTGGTTGGAGATTCGGTTAGGAATGAAGGGAGAAAATCTACTTTGTTCATTTCCCTAGCACAGTGTCACAACTTCAGGTTTCTTGATGGGCACTTTGGCATCTTTGTGAACTGGAGGATTGACCTCAAGGCCACAGAATTACAATTTTTGTTTCTCTTTGAGCCCCAGGTTAATAATCTTTTCTTTATGTTGCCTATTTCTTCACCATAATTCTTGTGCTTAAGTAGTGCCTCGTTCCCCTTTCCACTACTACTGCACACAGACACTTCCTTTGTCACTAACTGTGGTGTCTTTCTGTAAGCTTCCTTAGGAGAAAGGTAGAATAAATCTTCTATTTCCTTGACATAGGCTGCACTTTAATGAATTTCTCCTTGTCTCTGGCATCTGTGGGAGTTGTAAATGCACCAGAAAGAACAGAGACCTCAGGGAGCTTTCAAGGTAATTGCTTATGTTTTCTCTGGAGATGCCATCTTCTTTAGTGAATATTTCACCTTCCTTTTCACTAAAAAAAAAAGAGGGGTTGTTTCCTGTTGGCACTTAAAAAAAACCTAATTATTTTTTCTAAAATTATTTAATGACATGTATTTTTTAACATTTATTTATTTATTTATTAGATTTTATTTATTTCTTTGACAGAGACAGATCACAAGTAGGCAGAGAGGCAGGCAGAGAGAGGAGGAAGCATGCTCCCTGATGAACAGAGAGCCTGATGCGGGGCTTGATCCCAAGACCCTGACATCATGACATGAGGTGAAGGCAGAGGCTTTAACCCACTGAGCCACCCAGACGCCCCTTTAATATTTATTTTTAAAAAATATTTTATTTATCCATTTGAGAGAGGGAGGGGAGCGGAGGGGGCAGAGGCAGAGGGAGAAGGAAACTTCCCACTGAGCAGGGATCATGCTGTGACGCAGGGCTTGATCCCAGGACCCCAGGATCATGACCTGAGCCCAAGGCAGACACTTAATGACTGAGCTATCTAGGCTCCCCTATTTATTTGTTTTTAAAGGGGTTCAAACTCACAACCCTGAGATCAAGAGTTACATGCTCTACTGACTGAGCCAGCCAGGTACCCCAGTAATTCATTCTTTTTGATAAGAAAAATATTTGTTTATTGTAGAGAAATGTAAAAATGCAGAAAAACACAAAAAGGAAAACAAATTACTCTATTTGGTATTACATGATAGCAAATGTTTTCATATTTTCTTAAGTAAGCTCTATGCCCACTGTGCGGCTTGAGTTCATGACCTTGAGATCAAGAATGGCATGACTTAACTGACCCAGCCAGGTCCCCCAGTATTTTCCTGTTTTAAAAAACAAAATTGGGTTATCCTGAACATGCTGTTTTGTAATTAACTTTTTTCATTTAATAGATCATGTATGTTTTTCATGTTACTAAGTGTTTCTCCAGAATATTATTTTAATGGTTGATATTCCATTGTGGGGCCATGATTTAACTAGTTTGCCCTACTGTTGAACATTTAAATTTTTTAAAAAAATTTTTAAAGATTTTATTTATTTATTTGACAGAGAGAGAGAGACAGTGAGAGAGGAAACACAAGCAGGAGAAGTGGGAGAGGGAGAGGGAGAAGCAGGCCTCCCGTAGAGCAGGGAGCATGACACGGGGCTGGATCCCAGATCCCAGGACCCTGGGATCATGACCCGAACCAAAGGCAGAGGCTTAACGACTGAGCCACCCAGGCGCCCCTTTAAATTGTTTTCTAATTTAAAATGTTAGGCTGAGGGTGTTTCCACACTCTTGGCGATCAGTCATTTTACTTGTTTATTCAACATATCTGAAATACCTCATCCCTGCAGGGATGCTTGGCTTTTGCCCAGAGGGGAGATTCCCAAGGCTGGGATGCTCGAAATTTAGGAGGCCAGTTGTTGAGCCCCTAGGGGCTCCCCGCCCCAAGATTGCCAGTGGAAGATGTAGAATTGCAAATGAGGAAGGTAGAATCCACAACTTTCCTAGTCTCTTGCCCAGGTCCTCCCGGAGGCATACAGACACCCCAGGAAGCCCAAGTTAAGAGAGCAAACACACTTTGAATATGATTCAAGTTCAAAGGGCTTCCTTGTCCCTCAAGTTTCTTAGGTTGCATTAAAATACCACCTTTTAAATCTGGGAGTCTGGATTGTTTTCCTAGTGGCCCAGTTCTTGGTTCTCAATTATATTATCTCTCAAACACATATCCAAGGGGGTTGGATACTTCCAGTTTTCCCCTTAGCCTTGTGTATATTTGGAATATACAAGCAGGGTTTCCCATTCTTTTTTTTTTTTTTTTTAGATTTTATTTATTTATTTTTCAGAGAGAGAGCGTGCACAAGCAGGCAGAGTGGCAGGCAGAGGCAGAGAGAGAAACAGTCCTATGTAGCACTCGATCCCAGGACCCTAGGATCATGACCTGAGCCGAAGGCAGTGGCTTAACCCACTGAGCCACTTGGGCGTCCCTCCCATTCCCTTTCTTAAACTAAGGTTTCCAAAGAGAGAAATAAAAGGTCTCAGATGGATGGATATATATCCTAGCATTTATTGCAAAATGAAGTTGAGTTCCCAATCTGGGAAAATAACAAAACAGAGTCATTTGACAGCTCTTTGGGGAAAAAATCCAGTCTTTGGGCAGGGTGGTGGAGGGACTTACCTAGATAAGTCTAGATCCTCTGGGATCATCTGCCCACTTACTATGACCATTCTTTTTCCATGGTTACGAAGGCGGTTTCTGTCTGGGAAAATCCTCAGCTTATGTTGGGCCCTGGTTTCCCCAGAGTTTTGTGGGGAGTTTTTTTTTTTAAGTAAGCTCTGTGCCTAATGTGGGGCTTGAACTCACAACCCCAAGAACAAGAGTCACATGCTCTACCAACTGAGCCAGTCAGGCACCCCGAGAACTTTTAAAAAGTGCATACTCGGATGAAAAACCCAATACCCTAAAGAACCTTCCACTAGGGATGTCTATGGTCTCTGTCCCACTTATCTGTGTGAACATGTAGCTGGTCTTTCTGCAGGTAGCCAGCATCAGGTTGCTCTTTCAGAAGTCCAGACAGAACTCCTAGTTTTTTGCTTCCATTCCCTCTGAAACTTACAGTGACAAGTACTTTGAGGGTCCCTCTGGATAAGATCCCCCCAAACCAAACTCCCCTCTAGCAAGCTGCAGAAGGACAGGTGCAAAGACCGGGAAATAACTTGCAGGAGGGAGGAGATGGGGTCTGCCCACAATAGAAGGCGAGACTCCAAACTCAACTCTGCCCAGAATGCGCTGGGCAGGTTATACCTGGGCCTCCATTTCCCTCGAATTGCAGGTATGAAGGGCACTACAGACCAACCCTGTGATTTTCCAGTTGTTCTCGAATTCACTCTCTCTGAGAAAGCAACATGCACCGAGCGAGGGAATCTGTGTGGGTGCTGTCAGGCGCTGGCCTTGCGTCCGGACCACGCGCGGCCCGGGGAGCTGGAGCAGTAGTACCTATTCACCACACGCCTGCACTGGTCACACCTGACTGTACAGCACCACTGGAATTTGCAGTTACAGCTGCTGATGGCCTCAGTTCTTCTCTCTTCCACCTGCAGGCCGCACTCGGTACACAAGCGTCCACAGCTGCGCTGCTCCCACCGGGATGCGTTGCGGCCGTTCTGCAGACACTCCCGACCTTCGGTGCCAGAGACGCCCAGGCTGGAATTGCGGGTGCAGTAATCCGGCGACTCCTCTAGAAAGATCAGCTCTGCCTCTGCACTGGGAAGGAAGGCCTCAGCGGGTGCCCAGCGGCCCTCAGCGCTGTTGCCAGCCCTCAGCTGCCGCTTATCCATCTCAATTTTCAGGGCCCGGTCATACTTGGCCTTCAGGTAGTCCCCCATCTCCCGGAAGTCAGCCAGCTGCAGCCAGCAGGTCTGGATGCTGCAGCTCCCAGAGATGCCATGACATTTGCAGGTCCTTCTCATGATGGCTCGCACTGCCTTCAGAGAGAAGGAGAGAGAGGAGGACTCTGGGTAAGGAAGATGGAAGGCTAGCAATTAAATGGGATATTTTAGAGCTGTGCTGCTTAACTTTGGAGGAGCATCAGAATTCCCAGGGAGGCCTGTGAAAAACACTATTTCTGGGCCCCACTTCAGATCTTCTCAGTTGGAGTGTTCGGGGGGTGTAAAGGCGTTGGTTAGGGTAATTTTAAAGCGCCCTTGGGTATTCTTTGGGAAAATCAGGCAAATGTTGAGGAAGTTACAGGAATCAGGAAACCTAAGCTCTGGGCCCAACTCCATCACTTGTGTAGCTTGTTTCTCTCTCTCTCACTGGAATAATAACGATCAAGAGTACTGTGGAAATTAAGAAAATATGATCTTTGGCACTATTATTGTCTTCAAGGTAGGGGCTGGTGAGGGTTTGGATTTGTCCTCTCCCAGAGGGAAGCGAGCTCATGCAGTCTGAACCCCTACCCCCAAAGCAATTACTCATGTGTGTAATTGCCTTGAAAACCTCTTTCCCTTGCTCTGGTCCAGGTCATCCAGGTATAGGTTCAAAGGGAAATTTTTATGCTCTAAGCTTTAATTCTAACTTGCTTCCAGATTTGAGTTCAGAATACTCCAGAAGTCTTGGAGGAGAATAGACCCGCCAAAGAAGCCTTGATCAGTCCCAATGCCTTGAAGTCCAGACAGATCTTAGGATACAGGTTGGATGATAACCACCTCCCCATTAATTTCCTAGAACACACAATTGAAATGGTTAAAATTTTAAGTCATGAGAGCAAGGCTTTGGTGTACTGTATTGTTCTGGGTTCTCAGAAACTTGCCTGTGGAAGGGGCTAAACCACAATGATTAGTGATAAGATTAAAGTAGAAAATCTGAATTTATGGCCTGGTTCTGATGCTTTTTAGTTCTGTTGCCTTGGCCAAGCCACTTGGCTCAGCCTGAACTGCCTTTGTCATCCAGAGAAGGGGATAGCCATCCCAGTCCTGACAGGTGGTGTAAGGATGACTCATGGGTATGAGACAGCTCTTGGTAAGCTGTAAGTTGTAAGTGTTCACATGTGAGGTTCTTGCCAGTACTGACCCTGATAGTTCACTCACGGACTCCTATACCTACCAGTCTGCCTGCCCTGTTGTTGTGAAGATTCATCAGGGCTCTAGCGTCCTTTCCCTTTTCCAAGCTGTCCACAAAGAGTTTGGAGATCCTTTCCCCAAATTCCACATTGTCGCTGCAGCCTCCCCAGATCCAGCCAGGACCTCCTGCACGTAAGGAAAGAATAAGTTCTACACATATTTCCCTGCTAAGTTTCAGGAGGAGTCAAGGTTACTTTGGCTAACATAGCTAAACCATCCCCCAAGAGCTCTAGAAGCATCTAAAGCTGTAGGTGAGACCAGGAAGTAGAGGTGCTCAGAGTGGATGGGTGAGGTCCTTTTCACAAAGACAACTGCCCACCGTTCAGATACTTTCCATCTCCAGGCAATTAGTCTCTACAGCCTCAGTAAATGTAGGCATACTGAGCCTGGCGTAGGTGTTCTTAGAAGTTCACTGTAGCTCAAACATTCTGGAATTCTGCATCATCACCCTACAATAGTCTTGTTAGAGCCATCTCCTCCCTCTTTGATGACAAATCTGAGTCTCCTAGATGGTCTACAAATAACTGAGTAGCTCTGGATTATGGATTATGGTTCTCAGCCTGAAATATGAGGGTTAGCTTTAAGCTCTCTGGTCTTCTCATTCCTAGAGGTCTTGTTGGCTTTAGAGCTCAGTGTTATTTGGTGATCCTAGATTCATGGACCCAGCTCATCTCTTGGAAGTGTATAGGTCCAGGAGCTCCCACCAAGAAGTTGCTGCCAGCATCTAGGGCTTTGAGGGACCTATGTGTCCCTTAGCCTTTTCCTGGAAGATCTTAGCCTGCATGTAGCTCTGCCTCCCTCACTTCTTCCCACCCACATCAGAGAGTACAACTTACCTGTTTTTCCATTTTTCGACTCATCGCAGCCACAGTTTTCAAAATCGCCCATGCTACAGTTCTTGGTGATGGTATACATGACTCCTGCAGAGCTGATGGCATGAATGAAAGAAGTCTCCCTGGTGGCTTTGGAGAGAAAGAGGAGACTGGAAACTTGGACCCTGATGACCCAAAGGAGAGGCTGTGGAAAAGTAATTGTTTCTCTCCCTTGGTCCCTGCCCCTTTGGGTTTAAGAGGAGGCTCTTCTCCTTGAGAGAACAGTGTATGTCTTTCTAACATCCTTATGTCTTTCAGGCAGACATGACTATCCCCATGGGGATGGGGATGGTAAAATCCACACAGACAGTGATGGGACCAAGGGCACTCTCTTCACCATTTGTATTGGGACCAAGACCCTGCTCTCATGAAATCCTGCCTGGCCTTCTGTTCATTAGCCACTGCTTTTGTGCCCTTGGGCAATGGGGTCTCAGGGCCATGGAGCTGGCTTAGGAAAGAGAGAAGGGCCTTTTCTTCCTTCTGACATGAATCAGGAACTATGTAATAATCATAATGATCGCGACTACCATTTACTGAACTTGTGTCTTACTAAACTTTTTAAAAAACATCGTCTCATTTCATTTCCACACACTTCCCATTCTGTCTGCATACCCCATGGGAAGACGCTTCTCTTCATCCACATCTTCTTTACTCTCTTCCCCCTACCTCTTCTCAGGAAACTCTCTATTGTTTGTATATAAACGACCTTTATGTGTACTACTACATACAGTTATAAAGAGCTGCAAGGTGCACGCGCACACACACACACACACACACACACACACACACCACACAAGACACAGCTCAGAGTGATCTTTCAGCTTCTCTGTTGTTGGGATTTTATGACAGCTGGGCAGATGGGAAACTCCTTAGGGGCTGCAAACACAAAGCCCTTTACTTGTTTTTATTTCATGCAACTCAGTGCAAGGTAGGTGTATACAAACACACAAATACAGGCCTACATTTAAAAAATAGAGAAATAATTACATTTGTATGGAAATAGTGTTGTTTTCACCTCATTCGACTCTTACAGTACACCTGGTGTACTAAACATAGCTGGCCTTATTGACCCCATGACAAAACTGGGGTTGAGAGAGGATGTAACTCACTCTCAGGGTTTCACAGTAAGGAAGTGGCAGATGAGCAAATCACTGATACCTTTTTCATTTCACTGCGCATAGAGATGTCATACATACAACACATGCACATACTGTAAGCTCACCTCCATGCACATATACCCCTTTGTGCAGGTGTGCAAACTTACCACTTCTCAGCCTGTTGTGAGTGGAGAGCTGGAGAGCATTTTCCGGGCAGTTCCAGCGTTCCCAAGCAAATTGGAACTTACACTCCTCAATGCCACTCTGGGCACCCAGAGCCACGCTGGTCGTGTAGGTCAGGTAGGCCTGCCAAAGGGAAAAGGGCTGTGAAGGTCAGCCCTGGCTCTGCTCAGTTCTTCTGGGGTTCGGGGGAATAGGCAGGACTCAAATGGATTAGCTCTCCAGGAAGGAACAATTATGGGTTCCTCTGGGTGGGGGACTTCTGGCCCTGTCTCCCTTCCCCTCTTTTCTTTCCCCAAAAGAGTTCCCTTAGGAACCTGGATGGGTAAAAACAGGAGCCAGAGACCATCCTACCTTGGGACCTGTTATCAGGAAATTGTTCACTGACCTATCAAAAAGAGAAAAAGTGAGGCAGTGGTGAATGGGGATGAGATAATGGGGGTTTCCTCAGTGGGGAGTGGGGAAGGTGGCACAGGGGAAGGACTTACCAGGCAGAGGCACTGAAGGTGGCATAGCATATGCCCACAGCTACCCTGAGCATAAACAGGTCTCCCATGGCCTTGATCACTCCCAGGGGACCAGGTCCAGCCCAGGGCCAACTCCAGAGAAGTGAGGAGAGGGCAGGATCCTTCTCAGTATTTATGTGGGGGAAATTCTGAATGGCCAAGGGGGAAAAATCAACAGCTCTTCTCATTTGTCCCTTACTGGCAGGGCTGCAGGAGGCCCTGACCCAATGGGGGACCAGGAAGGAAGAACTCAGCCCAAAGCCTCCAAGGAAAGCCCCGCCTCACCCCGCCCCACCAGCCCTTCTTCCCTCCCAGGCTGACAGAGGGGCTGAAGCCTTTCCCTACCCTTGAGGTTTCTTTCCTCTATAAATCAGACTTGTCTCTTCCAGCTCCATGGCTCATTTCTCAGAATCTTGTAGCCTGGAGCAGATGAGGTTCCCAACACTGAGGGTAGGTCAACAATTCCTCAGAACTACAGTGTCCTCATCTGTCACTGAGACCTCACTCTCTGTCCTGCCTTCTTCCCCAAGGTGTTAGTAATTATAGGGGAACCATATTTGGGGCACTCGGCTACTCATTTTACCAAAATAAGTGAATACATCTTTCCCACCTTCTTCCTTGGTGACTGTAAAGTCATGAAATCATGGGACAGTGGGACAGAAACACTTCAGAGGTCCTCTCTGTAATAGGCCCTTCTACCATGTTCTAGCAAAGTAAGTTCTGGTAAATTTCCTTCATTCATAGTCGGTCTTCATTTCATATGTGAGAATCAACCTTTGGGCCACCCAGGGCTGTATTTGAAAAAGCTAATGCCTTTCTGATCCTGTTTTGTTGCCAGGACATCAGCTCCTTAGGCAGGAATCTTTATTTTTCCTTTTGTTTTTTTGTTATTATTATTATTTTTAAAGTAATCTCTGCACCCAGCTTGGGGCTCAAACTTGTGATCCCGAGATCAAGAGTCTCATGTTCTACCAACTGAGCCAGACAGGTACCCCAGGAATCTTGTTTTAGGTTCACTTAAGTGCTTGAAAAGATGTCTGGATGAACAAACAAGTGAATAAAAGAAATTGTGACCCCTAGTAGGGACCCGAGACACCATTCAGGTAAGTTTCTTGGGACTGCAGTGAAGGGGTAGAGATCTTCCTTGGTTGGTGGAGCTCTTTTCCTGGGCAGGGGAAGGCAGCCCAGAGAGACTCAGAGGAAAGTACAAACAGGGATTCACCATCCTGACTCATTAGTCTGTGATTATGGATGTCCAGATCACATCCCAGCTCCCCAGGGCCTGATTTGGGTGAGAAAGTAAGCTCAGACATGCCCCACTGAAGGAGTTCCAGGGACCAAGGAGTCCTCAGGCTTTTTTACTTATTAGAGCAGCACACTCAAGCTTGGACCAGGATTGGTGTCAGTCTATAAGCTGTTAACTGTTGCCTAAGTACAGAAGTGCAAGTGTTTAGAAATATTTATAACAACTTGATGTAGAAATTTTATTTATTTTATTAATTTTAAAAATGCTATTTATTTATTTATTTATTTATTTAAGTGGGCTCCACACCCAGCATGGAGCTCAACACAGGACTTGAACTCACAATCCTGAGATCAAGACCTGAGCCAAGATCAAGAGTTGGACATTTAATCAACTAAGCCACCCAGGCACCTTGATGTAGTAATTTTAGATATGCTGGATCTAATAATACGACATTGGACTGCTATTTTGTTTGTGTTGTTGTTGCTTGTGTTTTTGTTTTTAAGATTTTATTTATTTATTTTTGTCAAAGAGAGCTCAAGTAGAGGGAGCAGCAGGCAGAGGGAGAGGCAGTGTCTTCGATGAGCAGGGAGCCTGATATGGGACTCGATGCCAGGCCCTGGGGTCATGATCTGAGCCAAAGGCAGATGCTTAACAGACTGAGCCATCCAGGTGTCCCAGGGGGCTCCTACTTTGTGTATATTTTTTGTTTCATTTTTCTAAGAGGATTGGTGTGAATGTCACAAATGCAAAATGTCTTTAATGGACTACAGCTCTGCCTTTCCGCCCCCTGAGAAGCTGCCTTCCCTTGTTTGCTTATGGGCTTCTCTCGTTGGGGAAAAGAAGTATCTGAGACTTGAGTCACTTAGGAAAAGCCCACTGAGTTTGTTTCCTATTTTCCCCAGTCAAGAATCTAATGTTTAACTTTTCCTTCTTAAGACGGCAGGGTTGATTTCCATGCCACTTACTGTTTGGTCAGAACAGGGTTAGCATTAGCTCTGAGGTAGTCTCCCTGTGCCCCTTGAAAGAGTTTTAGGAATGACCCCACATTCATTTCCTGTGTATGAGCAACTGGGTCTTACTATCCTATGTCCCCCATTGTACCTGGCATTTAAGTTGGTACTCTACAAAAATATTCTTTTTTTCCCTAGGAAGCAGAGGGAAAGGTAGTAGGCTTTTTATGTGCAAACTTTGTATATGCTTCTGCTCAGATTCTATAAAGTTCTCATAATTTCTGTAAAAACAATTTAGGATGGGGTGCCTGGGTGGCTTAGTCTGTTAAGCAGCTGTGTTCAGCTTAGGTCAGGGTCCTGGGATGTAGCCCTGCATTAGGCTCCCTGTTCAGCAGAGAGCCTGCTTCTCCCTTCTGCTGCTCCCCCTGCTTGTGCTCTCTTTCTCTGTGTCGGATAAGTAGATAGAATCTTTTAAAAAGAATTTAGGGGGCACCTGGGTGGCTCAGTGGGTTAAGCCGCTGCCTTCCGCTCAGGTCATGATCTCAGAGTCCTGGGATCGAGCCCCGCATTGGCCTCTCTGCTCAGCAGGGAGCCTGCTTCCTCCTCTCTCTCTGCCTGCCTCTCTGCCTGCTTGTGATCTCTCTCTGTCAAATAAATAAAATAAAATCTTTAAAAAAAAAAAAATTTAGGGGGCGCCTGGGTGGCTCAGTGAGTTAAAGCCTCTGCCTTCAGCTCAGGTCATGATCACAGGGTCCTGGAATCGAGCCCTGCACTGGGCTCTCTTCCCAGTGGGGAGCCTGCTACTCCCTCGCTCTCTGCCTGCCTCTCTGCCTACTTGTGATCTCTCTCTGTCAAGTAAATAAATTTAAAAAAATCTAAAAAAAAAAAAAGAATTTAGGATGTTGAAGAATGGACTTTACTCCCGGGTATTAGGAGGTCTGGGCTTTGGCCACTAATTTGTTGTGTGACCTTGGGTAAGCTATTTACTACCGCATGGACTCAGTTTTTTCATCTGTAAAATGAAGGAATGGGGGCAATGTTGAACATTGAATGACCTCTAGAGACTTTCCCAGTATTCTACATGCTGTAATCCTACTTTCAGGGTTTATAGAATTTACTAATCCCTGAGGTAATTGTAGACTGAAGTGGGGAAATCTTGTTTTCACCAGCTATTTGAATGGAATCTTTTTAATCTTTGAATCCTTTAGTTGCCTGTCAGGATAGACCTGGAAGATAGGTACCCAGAAGACCACCACTGCTTTCTTCAGAGTGCTTTGGGGCTATGTCTACATAAGACCCCTGTGCTAGACTGATTAAAGTCCTTCATGTGGACAGAATTTCCCCTGAAAGGAGAGCCGAACAGAGATAGGCAGTTGACATTGGAGTCTACAAATCATTTGCAGTCATTGTGCCTTCATTTCCTTAATGCCAGCTCCATTATCTCATTAATTTTTTTTTTTTTTTCAGAGAAGAGGGGAGGGGCAAACACAGAGGGAGAATCCTAAGCAGGCTCCATGCCCAGTGAAGAGCTGGATATGAAGCTGGATATGAAGAGCTTGATCTCACAACCCTGAGATCATGACCTGAGTGGAAATCAAGAGTCAAATGCTTAACTGACTGAGCCACTCAGATGCTCTCCTCCTTTTTAAAAAAGGTGCCACCCCCAACATGGAGCTTGAACTCACAACTTTGAGATTAAGAGCTGTGTGCTCTACACACTAAGCTGGCCATGCACCCTTATCTCTTTAGTTATTAAGGGTGTGGTCCAACTCTTGGTTTTTCTTTTCCAGGGAGGGAAATCTGGATCTGAAGACCAGAGCAGGCAATGACAGGGAGGTAAAGTGCACGTATCACAAGGCAATGGTGTCTCTGAACAGGGAGTGTGCTGGCAAATAGGTGTTTAACAATCAGCTCTGGAGTGACAGGAGACATGATTGGGAGTGTTTGCTGATTGCCATGGTGTAAATAATCCCACCATGGCCTTTTTCAAACTACCAATGTAGACTTGGGAAGAAATGAACAGTACCACATCATTATATACTATTCTATCATATGGATATAATAGATGTAAATAACCTACAGAGTACAGATAATAAAATGTCAGAAAACAATTAGGAAAGATGAATTTGGGTACTTGTTACCTTTGTTTTTAATATAATTTAATTGGTTATATAATTTAATTTTTTAAAAGATTTTATTTTTAAGTAATCTCTACCCCCAACATGGGGCTTCACTCATGACGCTAAGATCAAGAGTCACATGCTTTACCAAATGAGCCAGCCAGGAGACCCTATGTAATTTAATTTTTAGTAATGACTTGTTTAACAACTGGTATGCAAGATTCCTGAAAATTTGCCTATCAGCTTTTCGAGCTGGGACGGACTGCCCCCCAGCATACGGTTGGAGCCCTGTGTCTTCCCTGCAGGCTCCTGGGAGATATAGTGCAAAAGATTTCTATGTGGAATTGAATCCCACTGTTCATCAATTCCAGTTATAGGCAAGGCTTTAACCCTTGCTGAGCCATAGTCTTGCGACCTGCCCTCAAGGGGCTTGGTATCTAGTAATTAGAGGCTAAGGTGTGTATTTAACTAATGTAGGGCAGAAAGTGGAATACAATGAATAAATGCACATACCTCTGGAAAGGTATTCATAGAGCTAGAAAGGAGGTAGGATCAGATAATCCTGGAGACCCCTTCTACCTTTATTGTTCAGGGATGTTGAGGTTTCAAGAGTCCGAGGGGAAGCTGAGGACTATGATCAATGAGGAATAAACTGGAGTCACCCTTGTGCCCAGCTTCAGAAAATCTAGAGGCCATTCATGGAACCAAGAGTGTCTGAGCTAGAGGGTCCTGTTTTATAAGGTACATGAGGCCCAGAGACAACGGACATACTCAGGGTCACACATCAAGTTGAGGCCAAGAAAAATTGGATCCTGCCATCCAGGTTTGCTCTGGATTGAGGGATTTCCCATGAAGTGGGGCTTCCAGTGCTTGAACCAGGACAGTGCTGGGCAAAGCAGGTGGTTGGTCACCCTACAATGATGATGGTGTGCATCCTACGCCAATATTTCTTTCCTCATGTGCACTCTCACTAAACTCCCAAATCCCTGGTTCCCCTATATATCTTTTCCCAGGCTTCGTCCCAGGCTCTGACACTACTAGCACTTCTTAGACTGTAGGGCAGGTTGGGGTGGGGGCAGTGGAGTGAGAGGGTGGAGAGAAGGTAGAGGTAGCTGAAAATTCCAAAAGAGAAAGAGATAGGATTTCTGACTTTTTACACTTCTCTGCTAATTAGATAAGGGGGCATGGGGCAGGGTAGAGGGAGGGGGGTAGGGGTGGGGGGTAGGCTGGGAGAATGAGCCCCATGCATATTCTTCTAAAATGTAACACTGAGCAAATCTCAGTGTTTTTTTCAATCTCTGGTCTCCACCCCTTCACCTTGGAAACTGGTATTTTCCTGCCCCCTGGGGACCCTTGACTCCCTGTCCAAATGCCACAGATGCTTGAGGTCCTGGTCCTCCCTTTAGCGCCCCAGTTTAGCTTCAGTGACTTGCAAAAACTCCTCAACAATATGTCCAAGGAAGGAAGAGGAGAATACTTTAAGATCTCCCTTTCATATCCAGAGTGGCAGGTGGAAGAAAAAAAGAGGACCTCCTGTGTGGAAAAGGGAACAGTTGGTTGTCTGTTAAACACGTGGGTGGGAGGGCTGGCATACATTACAGGGGATGAATCTGCAAGCCATGACTAGATCTGTTTCATGTTTGAAGATGCTTTATTATTCTGGACGCTCCTTAGGGGTAGGCCCTCTCAATCCCAGCCACAGGGGGACCTCTCATAGGAAAGCGGCATCTTTCTCCCACTGGATTGAAGTGCCCAGATAGCAGAGGCTACATCTTCTCTACTAGCCTAGGAAGGTTTGGAGTTGGAGGGGCTCCTCTGAGGAGAGATTTCAGATGGTTAAAACCCCTTCATTCTGTTTTCTATTCTCTCACTGTTCTAAACTCCCATCTCTAGGCCCTGGATAGGACACAGTAATTCCCAATTAATGTTTCTCGATTGATCACTGGGGAAGAAAGTATGGAGATGATTGTGAGATTTATTAGTTTTCAGTGAAATATTCATCCATCTCTCCATTTATCCATTCTAAAAATATTTATCTACTGTTTCAGGCCAGTACTCAACACTTACGAGTCTAATATGAATTATCCTTAGTTGATATATTTATCCTGGACAAGCTCTCAGTCTGGTCTGAAAGAGAAATGTAAATTTATAACAATACAATGAGATAAAGTACTCTGTTGAAGCTGGAAATAAGAGTAACGAGGCGGGGAAAAAAAAAAAATCCATAGAAATGGGACTTCTGATAGAGAGCTGCCATCTGGTGGCAGTAGATAGTACAACAGGCTCCTTGTTGGCTCTGATGGAAGCTTCACTAATTGCAATTCCAGCCTGTATGAGCACCTGCCTAATTGGGTAGTCAGCCAGCCAGCCCATTGATTGGCAATGGGGGGCATATAAAACTTCTTCTTTTTTTTTTTTAAGATTTTATTCACTTATTTTACAGAGAGAGATCACAAGTAGGCAAAGAGGCAGGCAGAGAGGGGGGGAAGCAGGCTCTCCGCTGAGCAGAGAGAGCCGGATGCAGGACTCAATCCGAGGACCCTGAGATCATGACCTGAGCTGAAGGCAGAGGCTTAACCCACTGAGCCATCCAGGAGCCCCTCTTTTTTTTTTTTAAGAGTCAGTAGACTTCATTTCAAATATATATATATATATATATATATATATATATATATATATATTTAAATATTTTATTTATTTATTTGAGAGAGAGAGAGCATGAGCCAGGTGAGGGGCAGAGAGAGAAACAAAATCCCTGTTGAGCAGGGAGCCCAGTGTGGGGCTCGAGCCCAGGTCCCTGGGTTCATGACCTGAGCCAAAAGCAGAAGCTTAACTGACTGAGCCACCCAGGCACCCCTATACATGTTATTTTAATTTAATTTAATTCAATTTTTTTAAGTAGGCTCCATGCCCAGCATCGGGCTTGAACTCACAACCCTGAGACCAAGAATCACATGCTCTACCAACTGAGCCAATCAGGAGTCCTTATACGTATGTAATTTTAAAAATAGAACTGTGTTTTTGTTTTTAGATTTTATTAACTTATTTGACAGAGAGAGAGAGAGAGACAGCAAGAGAGGGAACACAAGCAGGGGAAGTGGGAGAGGAAGAAGCAGTCTTTCCACCAAGCAGGGAGCCTGATGCAGGACTCAAATCCCAGGACCCTGGGATCATGACCTGAGCTGAAGGCAGATGCTTAACGAATGAGCCACTCGGGTGCCCCAGAACTGTGTTGTTATTCTTCAACTTGGTTTTGTTTGTTTGTTTTGTTTTTTCCTCAACTTGGCTTTTAAATTTCTACCTCAGAGACCCCTTTCTGTGACACTACAAAACAATCTACCTTGTTTTTTCTTAATTTTTATATTAAATAAAAAAATGCTCCTAAAAGTTAAACACTGGATAGGATTTGTTTAGAAAAACTGCAGCCTTCTTCAACTATACAGCCTTTTTCCTCTCAAGAAGCAACAACTTTCAGTAGTTTTTTTTATTTGATGCTATTACTAGTGCTTCCATATTTCTTTTTAAAAAGATTTTATTTTATTTTATTTATTTTTTAAAATTTAAAAAAAAAAAAAGATTATTTATTTATTTATTTATTTGACAGACAGAGATCACAAGTAGGCAGAGAGGCAGGCAGGGAGAGGAAGGGAAGCAGGCTCTCCGCTGAGCAGAGAGCCCGATGCAGGGCTTGATCCCAGGACCCTGAGATTATGACCTGAGCCGAAGGCAGAGGTTTTAACCAACAGAGCCACCCAGGCTCCCCTTTGATAAACTTTCTTGTATTATTTCTTTGGTAGTATCTTTCCCTTCATTTTCTGTGTTCTATTTTTCTACAATTATTTTTGTGTTTTGTGTGAGAATCCTTGACTGATTCTCTATTTTCTCATTTTATCTCTTCTTTCCTGCTTTCCATCTTTTGTTTTGTTTTGTTTATTTTATTATCTAGAAGAATTCCTCATCTCTATCTTCCAACCTTTATTTATTTTTATTTTTGTTCATTTATATTTTTTCTAGAGAGAGAATCTTAAGCAGGCTCCATGCCCAATGTAGGGCTTGACATGGGGTTCGATCTCACTACCCTGAGATCATGACCTGAGCCAAAAATCAAGAGTTGGATGTTTAACTGACTGAGTCCCCTGGGCACCTTTATCTTCCAACTTTTAGATGTATTCTTTTCATTTCTGAAAAGAAATACAAATCATATCAAATTCATATCAAATATGAATATGATATCAAATATCATATTCATATCAAACCTTTAATACCTAAGAGTTTTCTCTTGTTCTCTGAATAATCCTTTAAAAAATAGTATTCTGGGGTGCCTGGGTGGCTCAGTTGGTAAATGAGATCACTGTTGGAGTGGAAATCAAAAGTTGGATACTTAACCAAGTGCCACACAGGCACCCCCCACTCTGACTCACATTTTTATTTTTATTTTTTAAAATTTTATCTATTTATTTGAGAGAGAGAGAGAATGAGAGAGAGAGAACATGAGAGGGAGGAGGGTCAGAGAGAGAAGCAGACTCCCCATTGAGCCCCCCCTCCCCATGCGGGACTCGATCCTGGGACTCCAGGATTATGACCTGAGCCAAAAGCAGATGTTCAACCAACAGAGCCACCCAGGCACCCTAACATTTTTTAAAAGATCCCTTTGGCTGCTATGTGGACAATGAATTGATGGGGGATGGGGGGTACCAAAGACATTGACAGATCTCTCTCAAGAAGAGCTGACCATGTCTTGGTACTTAATCAACCTTTCTCCCTCATTCCTGATCCCTCCTCACTCCCAGTATTTTTCCAGCCTGTGTGACTGGGAAGAAGGGGGATGGCATTACCTGAGCAATCAGAGCTTCATTGGGTGAGAAAGGTAATGACAGCAAAGTTCAATGGAAATTTTTGGTTGGTAGTTGAAAATTTGGCTCAGGAGCTGGGGAGAAAGGACAGAATTTTGAATACCTAGATTTCAGATCTACTATGGAGAAGAAATAGTTGAAGCTGTGAGATTGTATGAGGCATCTGGGAGAGGAAATTCAGAGAAAAGAGCAGAGGGCCAAAGATAGACCCTCAGTGAATACAACACCAGCAAAGGAAGCAGGGGCACAAATAGTGGATGGTTGCAACACCAGTGCAGTGCAGAAACCCAGGACAATTTAAGCTGGAGTCCCAGCTGAGTGGGGAACACAGCAGCTAGATGGCAAAAGAGGAGTTACGGCAGATTGGAGTACCCAGGAAGGCTTGCGGCAGAAACAGGACCTAAATGGACTTTGAAGGACAGATAGACTAGGTTGATGGAGATAAAAGCAGAGATTTCCAGACCAAAAAGCCCAAGAACCAAGGTAGACCAGAAAATTCTGACCATTGTGTGGGTGTGCAAGTTCAGGGAGTTGTTGGGAGTTCGTGAGAGGAGGCTTTAGTCGGGAAATCTTGGATGAGAAATGCATCAGGAAAGAACTGAGTCAGTTAGTTGCTCAACATGTACATTTTTTAAAAAAGATCTTATTATTTATTCGATAGAGGGAGAGATCACAAGCAGGAAGGAGAAGCAGAGGGAGGGGGAGAAGCAGGCTTTCTGAGGAGCAAGGAGCCTGACACGGGGCTCGATCTCAGGACCCTGATATCATGACCTGAGCTGAAGGCAATCGCTTAACCAACTGAGCCACCCAGGTGCCCTTACATGTACATTTTTTGAGCACCCCTGTGTACTATGCACAAGGTTAGGTTCTGGGAATATATTTGTGAACCAAGAGACCAAGGCCTTGTACTTCAGAGCACATCCATTAGCAAGTCAGATAGGTCTTCATAAGCAAGCAGAGGAGTTTAGACTTCATACTATGAGACACTGCTCTCCTGTGACCCTATAATGGGAGCTAGGTGGAAGGATCTCCCCAGCCTGTGGGAGACATGGAAGGGAGTGTAGGCAGAGGAAATGCAGACTGGTAAAGAGTTTGCATGAGTGTGTGAGCCTAGTGTGCACACATAGACTAGGATGGGCGCACTGGAAAGGCAGGGAAGTGGTTGGAATTTCCGAGAAAGTCTTTGGAGACATTGATAGGTGATTCATTAACCTTTGCAAGGGAATTTTGCATTTAATAAGAATAAGGGCTTTGTTTGTCTTAAATGGCATGAATTAAACTCTGATGGTGGAATTATTGGCTTGAGTCAGTAGGAAGAAGAGGTAGTTGTTGGAGAGAGGGCAGTCCATAACCATCCCTGGCTCTGAAATAAGACCTTTTCAGGAGCTGTCTACCTACTCAGAGACCAGCTCTTATCTTCCATGTGATATGATAGGTACTGCTTCACTCTCTGGACATCAATTTTTCCCTACCTCAGGACATCATTTTGACAGTTGAGAAGCAGATGTAGGACTTCTTGGTTTCCTAGAGATGAAATCATTCCCTCCTAACTTGTAAATGACCATCACCTTGCTTGTCCTGCAGACTCAACTTTCCTAGAGAAATGAAGGGAAAGGAATTGAAGAGAAATGGGCAATAGGCAGGAGCATACAGTCTCAAAAATTCTGTGTAAATTTTGAAAGGGAAGTCAAAGGAAACAAAATTTTTTCTTGAGCTTGGATCAGCAGAGAATGATGCTGCTTCCTGAAGATATTTATAAAAAGCACTGGACAAGCAGAACCAGGAGGCAGAGTGACCAGCTCATACTGTTTTTCCAGGAACTTGCCCAAGTTTGACACCTAAAGTTCCACATTCTGGGAAAACTGAGACAGTTGGTCATCCAATTAGGAGGCCTGGGCTCGCTCTCTGCATCTGCCATTAACTCCCTTCCCTTGAGCTCGAGTTTCCCCTTCATTTGGTAAAGTATGGTACCTGGACAAGGTGATAGCAAAGAGCCCTTCCACCACTAATGGAACAATCAATCTGGAAATTTGCCCAGGTTGCTCTGATGCCCACTTTCTCTGGAGCTTGCCCTGAGCTTGGGCAAAACCAATGTCACCACCAGAGGGCGCACCCAAGGATTAGAGGACCAGGAAGTTGTTCTTTTTTTTTTTTTTTTAAGATTTATTTATTTATTTGACAGAGAGAGAGAGAGAGAGAGAGAGAGAGAGAGACAGAAAGAGAGACAGAGAGACAGAGAGAGACAGAGAGAGAGATTACAAATAGAGAGGCAGACAGAGAAAGCGGAGGAAGCAGGCTCCCTGCTAAGCAGAGAGCCTGATGCGGGGCTCAATTCCAGGACCCTGAGATCATGACCTGAGCCAAAGGCAGAGGCTTAAGCCACTGAGCCACCCAGGTGCCCCAGGACCAGGAAGTTCTTGAAAAGACCCTCTTCTTCTTCTTCTTCTTCTTCTTCTTCTTTTTTTTTTAGATTTTATTTTATTTATTTGACACAGAGAGAGATCACAAGTAGGCAGAGAGGCAGGCAGAGAGAGAAGGGGAAGCAGGCTCCCCGCCGAGCAGAGAGCCCAATGTGGTACTTGATCCCAGAACCCTGAGATCATGACCTGAGCCAAAGGCAGAGGCTTAACCCACTAAGCCACCCAGGCGCCCCCCAAAAAACCCTCTTCTGTGAGTGACATGAGTCAGTATCAGCCAACAGTGTATTATAATTATTAGGTGTCACCTACAAAATGAAGTGAAGATGATTATTCGCAGTTGTCAGATTGTTTCACAATCTGCTACACATCTCAGCTCTCTAACTGATAAGTATCGCTTGATGTTTCTGTACTTCTGTTTTATCTGTAAAATGGGGATGATGATAACAGTGCCTACCTCATAGAGACATCATGAAGATTAATTTTTTTATTGTTGTTGTTGGCTCCATACCCAATGTGGGCTTGAACTCATGACCTTGAGATTAAGAGTCTCATGCTCCACCAACTGAGCCAGCCAGGGACCCCAAAGTTGTCATGTGTGAAGTGCTCAGACCTCTGCTTGCTCTTCAGCACGGGGATTTTCATTTATTTTGTTCATTTACATATCCCCAGTGCTTAGAACTTTGCCAGCTCATAGCAGGCATTCAGTAAATATTTGTTGAATGAAGGTCTAAGATTTGGGAATAGATGTTCAAGGTAATATGTGGTTATTCTTGAGGTTTTTAAACCCCATGGGATTTATCTATTTTCATCTTTTAATTTTTCTTTAATTTTAAATTTTTTAAAAAGATTCTATATATTTATTTAAGAGAGAGAGAGAGAGAGCACAAGCAGGGGGAGGGGCAGAGGGAGAGGGAGAAGCAAACTCCCCACTGATCAGGGAGCCCGATGTGGAACTAGATTCCAGGACCCTGAGATCATGACCTGAGCTGAAGGCAGACACTTAACCAACTGAGCCACCCAGGCGCCACTTCACCTTTTAATTTTTACAAAAGAAAAGTTGAGGTCCAGAAAGAATCTTTCCAATGTCTCATGAACTTGACTGGCAATAAAATTAAATATCAAATCTTTGTCAGAAGAGAAAGGCACTAGATGGAACCTCTGTTTCTCCACTTTATGTTTCTTTTTGACCCGTCCAATATTTATCAGAACTTCTCACATGGAAACTCAGCTTCCATCTGAATCGATGCCTTCCTCTCTGATGGCACAATACCCATCGTAGCAGGCAGAGTCATATTCTCCCACAGGAACAAAATGTCTTGCTCTGAAAGAAGATAGGATAACAGTGTTCATGCTGTGTCCTCGACTTCTGTGTTTCCCACTCATTCTGAGGCCTGCTCCTCTTTCCTTCCTCAGAAAGCTTGGGACCCTGCGTACGTAGCCCAAACTCCCACAGCCACTCCAGAAATGAACTCTGCACTGATTTTGCACTGAGGCAGACCTGGTTTCAAATCCCATTTCTGCTACTTAGTACCTATGTGATTTCGGTGTACCAGTTTCTGTGGTTCTACAGCTTGAGTTTGTGAGTCTATAAGATGGGCACAGTGCCATCATATTCCCAGTAAAGGTAAACATTAGCTAATAATATGGGGCCAACTGATTGTCCAACATGATGAATGCAAAAAGACCCAAAACAAGGCAAGTTGTAGTTTCAAGTTGGGTTGTCTGGGAAGCAAACTCTGAGATGGAGAGTAGCAGCAGCGTGTTTATGAGAGAGTGCTCTTGGGGTTGGCACTTGTGGAAAGAAGGAGAAGGAAATAAGGCTGGACAGAGGAGGAAGTGGGTTGTGCTGTAAGCCCAGGGATGACCTCAGCTGGTCTTCCACAGGGAGCCCTAGAGTGGGATAAGCCTTCAGAGCGTTGCCAACTAAGGTGAGGGAGCTGGGCCTTTCATGCTCCCGTGTTGTCACTTACCCAGTACAGGCTGTCCTGGAGGTTTTCTTCAGCCAAAGCATTCTCCAAAGAGGACTGGCAGCCGAGGGTCATGGCAGCATTCCCAGAAGCTGGGGAGATAAGTCCTCCATTCCTGAAGGGGGATCTGGGCTGTGTACCACAGCATGGTTCCCCAACTCCAGATCCTACATAAAGATCCCAGAGGTGGGCGGGCCTGGCACCCAGACGTGTCCAGAGTTAGTTGAATATCACCATCATCAGCCTGACCCTGCCATCCTGTACATGCCCTTTCAGCTCTGGGCTTCTATAGAAGAAGGGTGTGGGATGTCTTCCAGATGAGTGTGCAAAAACAGGGGAGGATTCATACTCAGCCAGGAAATATTTTTATGTTTGCACAGACAAAAAATTAATCCAGATCCTCCTGTTCAGAAAACATATCACTGCTGAGAAAAAAGGAAGAGATTTTCTATTTTTCTTGTTTCTTCTATAGCTGTGATGTGGACAGTAGGATGGGAAGATATGCTATCTTATGGGCCCTTTCTTACCTGCAGCTGATTTTTATGAATGGCTCAGTGGGAGCCTGGAGCCCAGGAAGATGTTTTCTGGGAGCTATTGTTCTCATGAAAAACTTGTAACATGAAAATTCCTTCGGAAATTTCAGATAGGCCTTTGCATGACCTAACCTGTTTGCTGTTTGCTTGTTTTAGTGATTCTAAAACTGCAGTTACATTTCTTGCACAAACAGTTCCTTGTTGCAACAGAATTGCAAAGACCACCAATGAGAAGAACCATCATTCTCCTAGGCATTTCAGAGTCCCTGCCTTGAACTGCTGGATGAAGGTCAGGAGGAGAGGGGACTCAGGAGGTAGGGCTTTCCCTGGGGGTGAAAGATGCCTGAGAAGAGTGGTGAGAGCAGTGGTTGGCTTGAGGGTTAGTTCCAAATGGAAGATACTAGAGGGAGGAAAGTAAAGTTACCATCTGTGCCCCAACAGCAGCCTCTGATCTTTGGAGGGCAGTCCTTCTTTGCCTCTGAGGACCACATGAGCCTCCATCTGGGTTCTTACGGGGTAGATTCTTCTTGAACTCAGGTTAAGGGGGAGGTAGGCTGTTGGAAGGGCGAGAGCTCTAGATTAGGAGCCTGGAAGCTCTGTGTTTAAGCAGTGTGCGCCTTGTGCAGATCATTTCACTTTTCGGGCATTAGTTTTCTAAGTATTGGGACTACATCATCCCTGACATCCCTGATCAGTCACAGACCTGAGAGCCTGTGATTCTGATATCCTACAAAGCTGGTGAGAGGTAACACAGCTAACAGGAAGAGCATGTGGGTGCTGAGTCCTGCTGACTCGGTTTCGATCCCAGCACCACCACTTACAAGCGATGTGAACTTTGTAAATTATTTAACTGTCCTCAGCCTCAGTTCCCAGATCTATAAGTTTATAGTTGTACCTATATGGTAGATTTGTTTTGAAGTTGGAAGTGAAACCGTGTTATATCCGTGGTGCTCGAACTGCATGTTGAGGCACTCTAAGGCTCTGCCGTGAAGTCACGCAGGACCACCATGGAATTGTTCAAATTTCTGAGGGAAACACAATGATGCAGAGGTAGCTCATAGTTGCTCATAGAGGTAGCTCAACATTAGATTGGGCTACATTCCTTGATTGCTTATGTTCTTGTATCGTCACGAAGCGGGACTTTCAGTGTGATAAAAGGCAAGCACCACATGAAAATCAATGTGGGGAGGAGTGCCTGGGTGGCTCAGTCAGTTAAATGTCTACCCTCAGCTCAGGTCATGATCCTGGGGTCCTGGGATCGAGCCCCACATAGTTGGGGGGGTGGTCCCTGCTCAGTGGGAAGCCTGCTTCTCCACCTGCCTCGACTTGCCCCTCTGCCTACTTGTACTCTCTGTCGAATAAATAAATAAATAAATCTTAAAAAAAAAAAAAGAAAATCAACATGGAACACAAAAGGTGGGTGGTGGTTTCCAATCTGTTTAAGAAGTTGAACAGTGGGGTGCCTGGGTGGCTCAGTGGGTTAAAGCCTCTGCCTTCAGCTCAGGTCATGATCCCAGGGTTCTGGGATCGAGCCCCGCATCGGGCTCTCTGCTCCGCAGGGAGCCTGCTTCCTCCTCTCTCTCTCTGCCTGCCTCTCTGCCTACTTGTGATCTCTGTCTGTCAAATAAATAAATAAAATATTAAAAAAAAAAAAAAAAAAGAAGTTGAACAGTGTGCAATAGCGGCACACATCCCATTAGCAAGTACTTGTGGTTATTTAAGAATAGAATAAAAATATTTTCTTTCAATTTATATGCACCACTTTCCTCCCCACAAACAACTACTATGGTGTTAGTATATTCACACATCTTAATCTGTTTGGATCTAATTATTTAATAAATGGCCCAGGGGAATGGTGGCAAACTTACAAGTTTTCCTGTGGGCCCTGTGAATAGAGAAAGTTTGGGAACTTCTGATAGATAGAAAGTACCTGGCACATGGTAGGTGTTCAAAGAATGCTAAAAAAAATTTTTTTTAAAGATTTTATTTTTTTGAGAGAGAGAGCATGCTCACACAGTGTGGGAGAGGGGCAGAGGGAGAGGAAGACTCAGACTCTGCAGTGAGCAGGGAGACCACCCTGGGGCTCAACCCCAGGACCCTGAGATCATGACCTGAGATAAAGTCAGACTGAGCCATGCAGGCTCTCCAAATGGTAAAAATTATTAAGGAAGCTTGCAAAAGGGAACAGAGAGCTATCTCTTACAGTTTATTTCTTATAGTGGTGGGAGCCAGCATGAATCAAGAGGAACTTGGCACATCTTTATAATAATAGTACCAGGCACATAGAGGTGCTGCATAAAGGCCACCTGAATGAGTGACTGTGTCACAGGTAAAAGGTTTTATAAGGCGCCCAGGACACCACCACCAAGCTGAATAATTTTTTCAGGGTCCCTTCGTCTCTTCCTCACATCCTATAACTAGCCCAGTGTATTTCCCAAGAACATCCCCCAATACGATCCATTCTCTCCAGAGGATTTTGGTCTTTAGTCCTGTTTCAATGTGGTAAAATTGCTCTTCTGTAGAATTCCATTTTGAAGAGTTTGCCACACAGATTCTGAGACATTTGGAGCTTTTAGGTGCAGTCTGGGCTGCATTCAAAATAGGACTGGCCACAGAGTGGAAGGAGTCTTGTGGGGAGTTACACTGTACCAAAGTGAGCCAGTCATGGGTTTAGCCTCTTTCCCTAGAAAACAGCTGTTTTTAAGGCCTTAGGAAAACAACAACATGCAAGAGTGCAGCCCTCTACATTGTCAGGTTTAACTTTAAATCAGTGTAGAATAAAAGGTATAATTTTGTTCCCAAGTAGCCTCTGCCTGCAGTGTGGAAACAGGGCTCCCTTCTCAAATATTGAGCTCTAAATATTTGAAATTAGAGTGGTTTTCATGCCTTGTTTGCAAATCAGCTCTTAGGTGAGGATGAACTTCTACCTGATGGAAACAAGTCTGTCTTAGGGGTTGCACCTTCCTTTCCCTTGACTTTAATCACTAAATGCAAACATTCTGGGGCATAAAACAATCTTTTGTTCTTGGTTCTGTCAAATAATTGGGTTTTGACAGCAGGAAGACAGTTTTACTGAGAGCTTTATTCCTTATGGATTTAAGTCTAACAGAATGTTTGTCTGCTGATACTTGCTTTTCTAAAAAAGAGGACATATTTTGGCAGTTTTCACTAAAAATGGAGGCTGCAGCTACAGAGATAACTTTAAAAAGTAGCTTAAAGTGACTTGCAGGGCATCTTGCTGGCTCAGTTGGAGAGCATGCAAATCCTGATGTCAGGGTTGTGAGTTCCCGCCCCACATTGGTAGATTTTACTTTAAAAAAAAAAAACTTTGCAAAAAACAAGGTCAGTTTCTTATCAGTCTGCCCCAAGGCATTTTGAATTTTGTTATTCTTTTTGGTCTTTGTCTCTCTGACCAGTCCACTGCGGGTTTAGAACAAGACTGATAATTCAGTCTCTCTGCCTCCTCCTCTCCAACTTTCCATTATCAGTCTGTGGCCGGTGACTCCTTTTCTGTCCAAAAGTTACTGAAAAATAAATTTGGGGGCGAAGAGATCTGAACCTTCTCATAACCACTGTATAACTATATATGTTTAAGAAAAGTATTAGGGAAAGGTTTATTGACCTCCATCCACCTCTCTGCTTAATTTGCAAATAAGGAGCAATAGGGGAGCAGAGGTGTCCCCTCCCGGGATCTGTGCTCCTGACAAGGGTTAATTTACTCCGAAAAGCCTTGCCCAGAGTAATTTTAGCTAATGGGGGCTAACCCTGATGGGGTAATACTTTCAACCCCTGGTTCATTGGTTGCCCTTCCTTACTTGGTGTTATTCTCCCAGAGGCTGGGAAGTGAAGTGGGTTTGTTTTAGGGATACTAAGAGTTTTTTTCTGCCTCTGGCCACTCTCAAGGCTCTACTCAGTCTTTAGTCTTCTGTAGCATGGCTGGTGAAGGGAGTTGCTGATAAACAGACGTTGCTTAAGCCACTGGAGAAAATCTGGTTCCCCTTCTCGAGCATTTAGATGTCCTCAACTTGAGCCAGCTTTTCTATCTGGGGCTCTAGGGGTGTCTTCTAGTCTGGACCTTTATTGCCATCTTTGTGTCAGCGACTAAGATTCTTAGCAATGAGAACATGAGGAAATGAGGCTGATGCTAAACTCTAAGGAGGTGAGCATAAGCGCCTGTTTAGCCAGAGCGATTCCATCTGGTTAAACAGTGATTTTGTTGTTTATGCAGTAAAACTTAAACCGACCCTGCTCCCCCCGCCCCCCAGCCAGGGGAACTTACTTAAAAGCAAGTCCGGGGGGCGCCTGGGTGGCTCAGTGGGTTAAGCCGCTGCCTTCGGCTCAGGTCATGATCCCAGGTCCTGGGTTCGAGCCCCACATCAGGCTTTCTGCTCAGCAGGGAGCCTGCTTCCTCCTCTCTCTCTGCCTGCCTCTCTGCTTACTGGTGATTTCTCTCTGTCAAATAAATAAATAAAATCTTAAAAAAATAAAGTAAAGTAAAAGCAAGTCCGGGAAACCAGTCCCATGTAACAAAGTCCAAATACAAGGGTGGGTCAGGCCAGGTGGAGACATCCAATCAGTGGGGCACGCATACTGTCTCCCTAGCTACCAAGGAGTGTGAGTCCTGCCTTTTGGGCGCCAATTCTGACCAAGGTGATAGGCTAGTTCAAATATCTACTAGGGTAAATCGTAATTCAATTGGCCACCCGTGTGTGACCTAACATGACTGTGCGGCTTTCTCCGTATGTTGCTATCTCATTGGCCACCTGTGTGTGGCCAGGCTCAACCGCATGGCCTTTGCTCTATCAAAGTTAGTCTGTGAGGCTGGGAGGGGTCGCCTTTTTGCAAGAGACGGCCCCAAACAGTCGGTTTGATTCTCGATGCTTGGCGCGAAATAAAGCTTTGCTTGACCTTTGCTTTGTATCAGTTTCGCTCCTTTGATCATGGACCCATTATTGGGGGACCTAACAGTGAGAAAGGAACCAGGCAGCGGTGGGATGAATATCCCCCATAATGCTTGTCATCCAGTCGACCTAGGGTCCCAGCAGTGTTTCACTTCTTAACCCTCTGTGATCCAGGAGCAGTCTAGCACTGGCTGTGAGTCAAGCTGGTTGTCCTGATAGTCCCCCAACAAAACTGGAGGGGTGGTGATAAGTGCTTCTTATCAGTCATCTCACTCTGTCTATTGTCTTTTACTTTGTCTACCTGTTCTGGGAAATTGTGTTGTCTGCACCACAGTGGCTGGTGCAGATCTCTGGACAAGGAAATAATTGTTTAGTGAACTTGAAGAGCTCTTGGCCCTCCTTTTACATCAAAAATCTATCTAAACTTCCTGGGAAGGAGGGAGGAAGCATCTGATTCTAGGTTGCATAGGGAACCTGAGGCAAGAAGTAATTGTGGATCAGGTGGGAATACAAATCTTAAAAAATAAAATCTTGGGGCGCGTGGGTGGCTCAGTGGGTTAAAGCCTCTGCCTTCAGCTCAGGTCATGATCCCAGGGTCCTGGGATGGAGTCCTGCATTGGGCTTTCTGCTCAGCGGGGAGCCTTCTTCCCCCTCCCTCTCTGCCTGCCTCTCTGCCTACTTGTGATCTCTGTCTGTCAAATAAATAAAATCTTTAAAAATAAATAAATAAAATCTTAATAAAATCTTTTAAAAAAATTTTTTAAAAGAAGTTTTTACCCACCAATTTTCTCCCATGCAGTTATAGGATCTTTTACTGTATACAAATGTCTACTTCTTAACCAGTTAGCCATGAAGAACTTCTTTAGAGAGACCAACCATACTGGGTATACCATCTTTCTTCTTTGTTGTTTAATTCTTCTTCTTCTTCTTCTTCTTTTTTTTTTTAAAGATTTTTTAAAGTAATCTCTACCTCCAACATGGGGCTCAAACTCATAACCCTGAGATCAATAGTCACACCCTCCACCAGCTGAGCCAGCTAGGCGCCCTGTTTGTTGTCTAGTTCTTTTCTTTCTTTTTTTTTTTTAAGATTTTTTTCTTTTTTTAACTTGAGAGAGAGAAGACAGAGGGAGATCAGGGGAAGGGAGAGGGGGAGAACCTCCAGCAGACTCCTTATTGAGCATGGAGCCCAACATGAAGCTCAATCCCACAACCCTGAGATCATGACCTGAGCCGAAATCAAGAGTCAGATGCTTAACCGAGTCACCCAGGCACCTCCAAAGATTTTATTTTTATGTAATTTCTGTACCCAAAGTGGGGCTCAGACTTACAACTCGGAGATCAAGAGTCACATGCTCTATTGACTTGAGTAGGCCAGGTGTCCCAGTAGGTAGAAACTTCTAAAAGAGAATTGCAGCAGAACATATTCTTGTGGACTCTGAGACCTGAGCGTAACAGCATTCCAAAGGTTGATGCGTTAATCTGGAAGTTCCGTGGAGCAGGTGATCTGATTTGAAACATAATTTAGTTCTAAGCATCAGTCCTCTGCCCCTCATGGTTGGGCTTCATGGAATGAGACTCTGGGATTTGAAGGTGATAAAATTTTACTCCATTTTGCTATTTAATCCTGGGAAAGTGGTTCTTTTTTGTGACCCAGTTTAACTGTCTTGAAACAGGAGAATTACCTTGAATTTAAAGAAGGATTTTGTGAGTGAAAGGCTCACTATAAGTATTTAAAAGGGTGGAGATATTTTTAAAGAAAGAAAAAGGTTGGGGCACTTGGGTGGCTGAGTGGGTTAAGCCTCTGCTTTTGGCTTGGGATTGAGCTCCCCCGCGTCGCGTGGGCTCTCTGTTCAGCAGGGAGTCTGGTTCCCCCTCTCTCTCTACCTGCCTCTCTGCCTACTTGTGATCTCTCTCCGTCAAATAAATAAATAAAATCTTAAAAAGAAAAAGAAAAAGGGTGGAGATGCCATTTAAGATTCTGATAATACTGTCTGAAATGTCTTGAAACGAATTCCTACCAGGGACCCACTCATAGATAAAAGAAAGATCTTCTCCCCATCTGGTCTAGCCCACTACTCCAACCTGAAACCACAATCCAGGCTATTAGAGATCTTGATTTATCACAGAAATCAAGGACTGGGAAAAATAAAAAGTAAGTAGCTTCCAAGTTGAATTTGGGGTCATAATATGCGTTCAAAATACATTTGAAAGTGCTTTGTAACTTTGTAACACGGTAACGTGATAACAAGAGGGATTATTGCTCCTCTAAAGTGTAGGAACTCTGTTCTATTTGTCGCTGGACCTCCAGTGTCCAATCCAGTGTCTGGCATGTAGGACGTTATTTTTTAAACTTTTTATCATTGGAAAATTTTAATTATACGAAGGGAGAAAAAATACTTTAATGCACCTCCATGAACCCAGCTTCAAACTGTAATTAACTCATTCTATAGGCATTTAATTAATGCTTTTGGAAGGGAGTTTAGCAGTTTCTTAGAAATAATTTACCCCATCTTTCTTTTCTATAGAAGATTATGATCAGGGGTGCCTCAGTGGCTTAGTCAATTAATCATCTGCCTTCAGCTCAGGTCATGTTCCCGGGGTCCTGGAATCGAGCTCTGCCTCGCTCTCTGCTCAGTGGGGAGCCTGCTTCTCCCTCTCCCTCTGCCTGCCTCTCTAACTACTTGGGCTCTCTCTCTCTGTCAAACAAATAAAGGAAATCTTAAAAAAAAAGATTATGATCAATATGAACAATGATATCAGAAAATCACATTTCATATATATGTGTGTGTGTGTGTGTGTGTGTGTGTGTGTGTATGAACAACCCTAAGATCAAGATCTGAGCCAAGATCAAAAGCAGACTCTTAATTGACTGAGCCATCCAGATGTCCCTCGTATATTTCTCAGTGGGTTAATCACTTTTGAGAAAAAAAATGTGGAATCCTTGGAATTTTGGGTTATTAAAGAACTATAAAAAAAAATCTTGATTTTATAAAGAACAGAACCTCAAACTATTTGCTACTCATGCCTGTGATTAATAGTTCATTCAGTTTCAGACTTCTTGTGCTTTTTTTTAAAAAGATTTATTTATTTATTTTAGACAGGGACAGATAGAGAGAGAGAGAGAGAGAGAGAGAGTACATGGATAGGGGTAGAGGAAGAGGGAAAGAGAAACTTTAGCAGACTCCGCACTGAGCTTGGAGCCCAATGCAGGACTCCATCTCACAACCCTGAGATCAGGACCTGAGTCAGAGTTGGACACTTAACTCACTGCACCACCCAGGCACCCCCCAAATTTTTTTAAAACTCTGAAGCTGAAGGGCTGCCTGGGTGGCACTGTTGGTTGAGCATTGGACTCTTGGTTTTGGCTCAGGTCATGATCCCAGGGTCGAAGGATCAAGCCCCATGCCAGGCTCCGTGCTCAGCATGGTATCTATTTGGGAATCTCCCTCTTTCCCTCTGGCCCTCCCGCCTCTCTCTCTCACTCTCTCTTTAATAAATAAAGTCTTAAAAAATTTAAAAAAATTAAAAAATTTTGTAGTTTGGCAAGTAGGTGTTGGGTAGTAACTAGAAACCATTTTACTCCCTAAATCTGACTTGAACGGCCATCAGTCCTCTTCTTTGACTGTGATGTGGATGGAATGGGGCCAAGGTCTCTATGTTTCTTGGTGTTTCTATTTATCTTTGACCCTTGTACTTTGTACTGGTTCTTTATTTCTAAGAACACAGATAATAGGCAAATCTGAAATGTTTGCCTAAACTGCCTTTGGCATTTTTCAACATTGTTTTCTGGGAAGACCATGATGGTGAAAAGCCCACCGGTGGTCTACATTGAGGTGGGCATCTGGCTATGAGGCTGTGTTTGGGTGAGTCATTTCCCTTTGGGTTTCCACATGGGTAAAATAAGGCCGGTCTGCCTTTCCTTCTTTCTTTCTTTTTTTTGGAAAGAGTTTATTTATTTATTTGACAGAGATCACAGGTAGGCAGAGAGGCAGGCAGAGAGAGGAAGGGGGGAAGCAGGCTCCCTGCTGAGCAGAGAGCCCAATGTGGGACTCAACCCAGGACCCTGAGATCCCAGGACCCTGAGATCATGACCTGAGCCAAAGGCAGAGGCTTAACCCACTGTGCCACACAGGCACCCCTCTTTTTTTTTTTTAAGTAGTCTCCCCACCCAATGTGGAGCTTGAACTCTTGTGAGACTGCTGAGATCAAGAGTTGCATACTCTACTGAATGAACCAGCCAGGTGCCCCTAAAATGAGGTTTCTTGATAAAGTGACATAATAGAACAAGGACAGCCTCAAAAGTAAAAAAGACCAAGCTATGAATTGCATCTTTGTATGTTTCTCGTACTTCCCATCTGCAACATGGGTTGTTTTAAGACAAACTTTATTTTCAAGATCTAATGCAATGTCTGGTTGAAATTTATTAGCTATGTTTGTGATCAAAATGAGAAAGTAGCAAGCAGAAAAATAGGCAATGGAGTTGGATAGATAATTCACTGAATAAGAAATACAACAGGCAAGGAAGCATATTTTTAACTCTACTTGTAATTAGGAAAATGCAAGTTAAATAATGTGCACCACTGTTTTTGCTCACCAAATTGGCAAAAAATAAAAATACACATAATATCCATTGTTGGGGAAAGTTTAAGCAAATAGGCATGTCCTAGAAATCTTCTGAAGGAAGTTGGTAGTATCTACCAAATTTAAATGTGTTACTCTTCAAATCAACAATTTTGTTTCTAGGAATCTGTTATACACAAATATATACATGAATATACATTTATTCCATTGCTTTTGTTTTTCCTTTGTAAAAGAATTTTATTGTGTGGCTTATGTAGGTCTTGTATTCTACTTTTTTTTTGGTAAAAAATTTTTTTCACTATTGTTTTTAATGAAGAAAACTGGAAACAACTTAATTTTACTAAAATGGACACATTTCTATGGAGTAGTGTGTGTAAAAAGCATACTATAGAATATTATAGTATGATCCCATTTTTTGTCAAGAAAAGCAATTGTGTGAGTGTGTGCATTATATAAATGTATGGAAAGAGGTCTGGGAGGATATACTTCATAAAATTTACTCATGGGGAGGGGAGTAAGATTAGAGGGTAGAGAGAGAATTTTACTTTTTATTCTTGATTCTTCTAATTTTTTTGAGTTTTCCCAGTAATTATGTATTATTTTACATTTGAAAAAAAATTTCATTTATTTTTATTACTTATTTATTTGTTTAAGATTTTATTTATTTATTTGACAGAGAGAGAGAGATCACAAGTAGGCAAAGAGACAGGCAGAGAGAGGGGGAAGCAGGCTCCTGCTGAGCAGAGAGCCCGATATGGGGCTCCATCCCAGGACACTGAGATCATGACCTGAGTGTAAGGCAGAAGCTTAACCCACTAAGCCACCCAGGTGCCCCAATTTTTATTTTTTATTTTTAAAGATTTTATTTATTTGAGAGAGCACAGTCAAGAGAGCACCAGTGTGTGTGTTGGGGGGAGGCAGATAAAGAGGGAGGAATAGACTCCAGCTGAGCAGGGAGCCTGAGGCAGGGTTTGGTCCCTGGGATCATGACCTGATCCAAAGGCAGATGCTTAACTGAGCCACCCAGGTGCCTGGAAAAACAATTAAAAAAAAAAAAAGGGGTGGCAGTGTGAATTAGAAAATCTCTCAGCCACCATGTGAGTTTAGTATTTGTCTAGATCCAACATTACAGCTGAGTAAAGCCATGCCCTTTTTAGGTCTGGAAGTGTGGAAAAAGCTTGTATTTAAGTAGCAAAGCTTCCTCTCCATGGTTTGAGGCTTGGACTAATGGACCAGTAAACCCAAGTGATCCCTTCTGAAAATAGCAGGACTGCATGGGAATAAAGGAGAGGTGTTTTAGTAGCCTGCTGTCCTTTCCAAGGTGCTCTGTTAAAAACGAAAGGAAGGGAAAGGGAAAGGGAAAAGAAAAGGAAAGGGAAAAGGAAAGGGAAAGGGAGAAGAGAGGAGAGGAACAAGGCGAGGTGAGGCAAAGCAAAGCGAAGGTTCTGGGCTTCTTTGAAAGAATCAAGGCGATCCTAGAGTTGTATTATCTCAGAATCCAAGAGTCCTAGGCTGGAATAGAACCTTCTTAGTTCAACTGTCTGCTTGCTTCCTCTCAGGTCAGCATGTCAGATTTTATCAGACATACCAGATCTCTAATAATGAAATTTCTCTTCAGGGAGTGTCCTTGGATTATAGGTGCCCACTAATTTCTCCATGGTTTCACATTTATTTATTTATTTATTTTTTAAAGATTGTATTTATTTATTTGACAGAGATCACAGGTAGGTAGAGAGGCAGGCAAAGCGGGGTGGGGGGTGGGGAGCAGACTTCCTGCTGAGCAGACAACCTGATGTAGGGCTCGACCACAGGACCCTGGGATTGTGACCTGAGCTGAAGGCAGAGGTTTTAACCCACTGAGCCACCCAGGTGCCCCTATGGTTTCACATTTAGCTCTTACCACTGTGTACAGTATATGGGTGAGAACACAGACAATACCTCTTATTTAAGATAGGGATTGGGGCTGAAAGAAGGGGAATCCTGTTTTCCTGCTTATGGATAATTTGCCCCAACTCTGAAAAGAGCTTATATGAAGTTAAGAAAAGCATCACTCTAGAGGCACCTAGAGTATACAATTCTTTTTTTTTTTTTTTTAAAGATTTTATGTATTTATTTGACAGATAGAGACCACAAGTATGCAGAGAGGCAGGCAGAGACAGAGAGGAGGAAGCAGGCTCCCTGCTGAGCAGAGAGCCTAGGGCTCAATCCCAGGACCCTGAGATCATGACCTGAGCCAAAGGCAGAGGCCTAACCCACTGAGCCACCCAGGCGCCCCGAGTATACAACTCTTGATCTTGGGGTGGTCAGTTCAAACCCCACGTTGGGTGTAGAGATGGATTAAAAAATAATAATAAAAATAAAATATACCTGAAATTTAAAAATATATATAATTTTTAAAAAAATCACTGTCATATCCTTCAAATATCCCTGATTTTTAGATTGTACACAGAGCAAGAATGGTGCTCATGTACTGGCAATGGGATAGAATGGTACACATTTCATCACATAGCTGAATATTTTAACATTTTAAAGACTGTGATCAAAGAGAGGCAATGTCGGGGGTTTGGGGGGTAGAGAAGGAAAAAATGAAACAAGATGGGATTGGGGAGGGAGACTCTTTTTTTTTTTTTTTTAAAGATTTTATTCATTTATTTGACAGACAGAGATCACAAGTAGGCAGAAAGGCAGGCAGAGGAGGAAGCACGCTCCCCGCTGAGCAGAGAGCCTGACTTGGGGCTCCATCCCAGGACCCTGAGATCATGACCTGAGCTGAAGGCAGAGGCTTTAACCCACTGAGCCACCCAGGTGCCCCAGGGAGGGATACTCTTAATCTCACAAAAACTGTGAGACCTCACAAAAACCCTCACAAACTGAGGGTTGCTGGGAATAGCAGAGTAGGGAGAGGGTGGTTGGGTAATGGCCTTTGGGGAGGGTATGTGCTATGGTGAGTGCTGTGAAGTGGGTAAACCTGGCGATTCACAGACCTGTACCCCTGGGGCTAATAATACATTATATGTTAATAAAAGAAAAAGAAAAAAGAAAAAAAAAACAACCCCCCAAACTATGATTAGAACCAGTAGAAGAGTATATAATATATATATATACACATATATGTATATATGTATACACACACACACACACACACACACACATATATATATGGTTAGAAGGATAATTATGATGAAAAACAAACCCCACGTACCCTCTACCCAGCTTTTTCAAGAATATTATAGGGGCACCTGGGTGGCTCAGTTGTTAAGCATCTGCCTTTGGCTTGGGTCATGATCCCAATCCTGGGATCGAGCCCCACATCGGGTTCCCTGCTCAGCGGGGAGCCTGCTTCTCCCTCTCCCATTCCTTCTGCTTGTATTCCCTCTCTTGCTGTATCTCTCCCTGTCAAATAAATAAATAAAATCTTAAAAAAAAGGATATTATAGAAACCCTGTAGTCCCTTGGTGGGACTGCCAACACCATGGTGTAAGTTGGGCACTCCACGAAGGTCCTAGCCAAGGGGAGGGACATCTCTTGGACTATGGGGCTTTTTCCTTGGGTACAAACACTCCACCTGTGGCCAGGCTATAGGTCCTCTGGGCTATCGTTTTCTAATTCATCTGCCCAAAGGACAGTCCCTTTTCTAGTTCCCATAGAGGTCACTTGCAGGCTAGTGCAGCCCTGTTCTTAGGGGGATCCCATTTATATGCTCTATACCCTCCACTAGAAGTAACAATTATACTGAATTTTAGATTAATTATTCTCTCATTTTTCTTTAACATTGTTAAAAAGAAGCAACAGGCCCATGGAGTCACCTGTGTGTAGCCCCACCAAGACTTAATACCTAATGTAACTGCATTTTCAGCCTCTGCCAGGAGAGGAATTTTAAAATGGTCAATGTGGAATTTCCTGGTCAGCACTAGGAGGTAATCTGTCTGATAAAACCCCCAGCCTCTTCCTAAGAGAAGGTAATTTTGCCTGAAATAATCCATGCTTTTAACTTCCTTGTCCTATCCTGCTTCTGTCTATAAAAACCTTCCGTTTTGAACTGAGAGCTCCTGTCTGTTTGCTAGATGGGATGCTGCCCAATTCATGGACTGTTCAGTAAAGCCAATTTTTAAAAAAAAAGATTTTATTTGACAGAGAGAGAGAGAGAGAGAGAGAAGGAACACAAACAGGGGGAGCAGGAGAGGGAGAAGCAGGTTCCCCGCCAAGCAGGGAGCCCAATGTGGGGCCCGATTCTAGGACCTCAGCATCATGACCCCAGCCAAAGGCAGATGCCCAACGACTGAGCCGCCCAGGCACCCCTATAAAGATATTATAATGGATACAAATGAATAGGCAGATGACGAGTTACTTAGGGCGAGGTGCAGAAGGGTCCTAAGCTCAAGAAACTCTTGTCTCTGAGGCATCTGGGATATACCACTGTCAGAGTTCATGGATGCATTCACCAACGCAGAAGCTCATCAAATCTTGTTGTTCAAGTTTTTATAGAGCTCATAATCTCCAGCTTCTTCTTTCCTTCCCAGGAGGTCAGAGGTGGGGCTGCCAAGTTCTAACCCTCTTATCATTTGGTCTTTCTGGCATCGGCCCCAGCTGAGGCTATCTAGGGCCCCCACTCTAAGTCAACTTATTAGCATAAGCTCAAGTGTGATGGAAAAAAGGACTTGTTAGGAATAACGAAATACATTCTTTTTATCCCTATTACTCAGGAAACGACAAGGGTTTAGGAGGTCTGTGCCATGAACTAGGAAAGAGACCAAATATGTATTTCATGTTAGATCACAATGTCACATATATACTTTATTTATATTCCGTATCTGATAACTGGAATACTTGAAGTCATTGCTGGTATTATTCTGAAGCTCCTTATTCACCCCTCCCTTTTTTTTTTTTAAGATTTATTTATTTGAGAGAGAGAGAGAGAGAGAGAGAGAGAGCAAGTGAGCACTGAACAGAGGGGAGGGGCAGAGAGAGAGGGAGAAGCAGACTCTCTGGGATCATGACCTGAGTCCAAGGCAGACACTTAACCTACTGAGCCACCCAGGTGCCCCTCCAGAGAGGATTTTTATTTTTGGTTATGCAGGGTGCCTGGGGGCACTAAAGTGATCACCTTTATAATTTTCAGCTCAAGGTTTTCTGGTTCCCACAGGTAGTGTGAAATTCTGCTTCCCTCAATGTGCTTGTAAAACTTGTTTAGGAAATCTCAGAGGAGAGTTTTCTTTTTCTCTACTCCCTCTTCAATTGCAGTGGAGACATTCAGGTTTCCTTACCCTTTTCTTTGGTCGGTTAGGCTTTTTTTTGTGTTCTCCTGTTGAGGATGTAGCCCTTTAGGGATGTGAGTTTCCAGTGTGAAATATGGGCAAGATGTCTGAGGCCCAGAGAAAACGGATGCCTTATCTGTCCCACATGAGGTCACAGCAGCTGCCCAGATAAAGGGACACTTAGGACACTTAAACTGGACTTAGGCCTGTTGACATAATTAGACTGTGCTCCCCACAAGGCAGGAATCACATCTAGTGTGTTCACTGCTATGTCTCCAGCACTTGGCACAGTGCCTGGTACATACTAGGTGCTCAATAAGTATTTTTAAGTGCACTCGTGAGTGAGATGTATCCAAGTATTCCACGTGGGGGGAAATAATAGACTTAAAGCAAACAGGAAGAAACCACTAGCAAAACCTTGTTAAAAGATGACAAATTTGGTTACGTTAAGGGCCATTTATTTTTCTTTCTTTTTTTTTTTTTAAGATTTTATTTATTTGACAGAGAGAGATCACAAGTAGGCAGAGAGGCAGGCAGAGAGAGAGGAGGAAGCAGGCTTCCTGCTGAGCAGAGAGCCCGACGCGGGACTCGATCCCAGGACCCTGAGATCACGACCTGAGCCGAAGGCAGCGGCTTAATCCACTGAGCCACCCAGGAGCCCCAAGGGCCATTTATTTTTCAACAAGTGTTTTTATGGTACTAGTTTTTGGTAAGACACTCATTTAGGATACAGGCAGTGCCATACTCTGAGCGGGTGATGAGACCCACGCTAAATAACTGTACTACTTCTCCCCTGTGTACAGTTTGGTTTCTGTCACTACGAAAGACCGAAATAAGAGTGTAAGCCTTCATACTTCAGTTTCTCTGCTGATGAGCTTGGGGACTGGAAAAACACTAGGTGCTTCTGTAAATCATTATATCCCCTTGTCTTTAGTGGAAAAGAGCAGTCAGGTGTAAATATTTGGCAAAAATATGGTTGCATTTCAATTGTTAGTTTACCAGAGACAGTGTGGCCCTAACAAAAAGAGTTTGAGGAGTCTGGCTGGTCAAATGGTAGGAAGATCCAAAAGCCTAAGGTTTCTGGGGAAGAGGAAGGGTATGGAGAATGGCAAGATACTCCTGCCTGGATTTCTGGATTTCTTTTTCCTGCCTAGCTAGCAGAGTGCCCATGGTTTTGTGAGGGTCATACTTTCACTGAATCTCTGAGCACTTTATAAATTTCCCTTACATGGCTTTAGGGAGAGGAGAAGAGAAGGGGATATCTTTTTCTTTCTTTCTTTCTTTCTTTTTTTTTTTTGGGGGTAAACTCTTCTTCCAATGTGGGGCTCAAACCCACAACCTTGAGATTGAGAGTCACATGCTCTTCCAAATAAGCAGGCCAGAAAACACTCCCCCTTTTATTTTTTATTTTTTAAAGAATTTATTTATTTATTTGACAGACAGAGATCACAAGTAGGCTGAGAGGCAGGCAGAGAGAGGGGGAAGCAGGCTCCCCGCTGAGCAGAGAGCCCGATGCTGGGCTCGATCCCAGGACCCTGAGATTATGACCTGAGCCAAAGGCAGAGGCTTAACCCACTGAGCCACCCAGGCGCCCCCCCACAACCTTTTAAACAATAAACGTTCTGATTGTGGAAAAAATACCTAGTTGACTATAGGAATTTAATCAAGAAGCCAAAACAACTTAGTCTTTTTTTTTTAAATAAAGATTTTGTTTATTTGAGAGAGAGAGAACACAAGCAGGGAGGAAGGGCAGAGGGAGAAGCAGGCTCCGCATTGAACAGAGAGCCTGATGTGGGGCTCAATCCCAGGACCCTGAGATCACAACCTGAGCCGAAGGCAGATGCTTGACCAACTGAGCGCCCCAGGTGCCCCCCAAACAACTTAGTGTTATAGCTAATGATCTCATTGGCTTATATTATTGTTGTACACTGAATTCCGAGCGATCAGGCCAAAAATGTGGACTTGGCAAAGATGAGTGTTACTGTCAATTGTTCTAGCTCCCCAAACTGGATGGTACCAGTAGCTGTGTGAGTGAATATGGAAGCTGAAATAAACATTATGTTAGCTTTGTTCTATTCCAGAAACATTCTATTCCAGAGATATGTAAGATGAAGATTTTTTAGGGCAGAGATCATGATCATATCCCCTAACACTGTGCCTGACCCGTAATAGTTGCTCAAGAAATCTGTGTTGAATAAATAAATGGCTCAAAGGTTACTTGGGGTTGGTAAGATCAGAACAGTATTTGCCATTATTTTGGATGTTGGCGTGGGATTTGTACACCCTGGAACAGTTTCTTCTCTTTACGGCGAGTAATATTTTTTTTTTGTTCATGAAGAACATGCATTCTTGCATGCTGGTACAATGATCCTGGAGAAAGTGGCCCAGGCAGATTCCACTGCCTTCCTCAGAAGCGCCAGCAATACCACTCTCATGGTGAGTTCCTTCTTTATGAGAAAATTTTAATTTTGTGTTGTTTTTAATCCTTTCCTTTTTCCCAATACACATGCATACTTTGGGGAAAAAATTAGTAGAGTTTGATTGACTTCAATAGCATTTTATGGCTTTGTGGGAATCCAGAGAGTTAAAACATTGTGTCCTGTGCAGTAGTTTTTCTCGCACAGTAGTTTTTCTTGCACACAAAACTGCATATGTTTCCCATCCTTATCTCTAAGTGGGTCTTCTATAAGGGGGCAGTGTAAATATGCTTCCTAATTAGGGAGGAGGTACGCTCCTATGTATTACAATTCACAAGGTTCAGAATATCTTAAAAAGAGCACCAAGAGTTTGAGGGCTCTTAATGGTTGTTGGTTTTCACTTAAAAATAAGTTTACAAGTATTTAGCAACTTCTGCCAAGGAAGAATTCCACATGGGGCTCACTGCGAACAATAAAAACCCAGATGGTGGCAAAACATCTCCAGAGACTTCTTTAGGTCTCTGAAAGCGGCACAGGAGAGAAGAGTGAAAAAAAAAGTAGTATCCAGCTTATGAGCCACTTTTATGCATACCAATTCATTTCAGTATGGTTTTTCCTCTTTGACCAACAGGGACTCTAAGTGCATTTAGGTTAAGTACCTTGATCAGAGTCACATGGCTACTAAGTGAAAGGGCTAGAACTTGAATACAAGTTTTCTTATTATAAGTTCAGTGTTCTTATTCCAGGTCCGACATTCCTAAGTACTGGATGTTTGTTGTGGCTCTTTTACCATTTAAGCGATAGGACGGGTGGGGATGGGATATGTCTTATGGCTCTTGCTGGATACTATGCCTCCAGCTTCTTATGAACACTGTATTAAAAAAGATAACAGCAGCCTTGAGTGAACAAAAGTTAATCTCTGTGGTAGTCTTCTAATAGTCTTGGCCAGATATGAGATCAGTAAGGGTGAGGAGGACACTTAAAGTTTCCTTACTGAAGGCACAAGAGAAGGGTCCAACATCCTGCTACATCTAGAAGAGCTGAATTCAATCAAAATATTCCACCAGCGGGGTTGAGGGGGAGGTCCGTTTGCATCCTCCGTGAATAACGAGGGTGTCCGCTGTGAAGCACTACAGAGACAGAGAGCTGCTCCCAACTTCGGACTCATCCCAGTGACATGGGTGACCCAGGGCAGGCAGACATGCTGAAGTCCTCCCAGCACCTAGAATGGGTTTTGGGGTTGCAGTAAATAGATATTTCTTCTATAGTGATTTGACTCATGACTTTACTTCTGAGGGGGCCGAAAGCCTCTGCTCACAGAAGCTGGGTAAGGTGTTTTGTTTTCCCGGGCGATAAAAGTCACCTTGCAAAGAAAGACCTAAAAATTTTCACCTGAAATAATAATTTTTCCAGCAGGCTTCACCTTCAGAGGGAGTCTTAGCAACACCACTTACTTCTCATCCTGGCCAAACAGCTATCTGAAATGCTGTTTTGACACTAAGTATATGTGAAAATGTAACTTCTACATCTATAGGCAAAATAGTTGGAGGCAAAAGGAAGAAAAGAGTGATGTAATCTTGAGGTTTTTTTTTTACTTACAGTGACTGTAAAGTGTAGAAATTGTATTTGTCACAAGATGTTACATTTTCAGCCAGGTATTTCTTGTGGGAAGGGCTGTCTTACGCATCATAGGCCATTTAGCAGTGTCCTTGACCTCTACCTGCTGGATGCCAATAGCACTTCTCCTGCTGGGTGCCAGTAGCACCAATAGCCCATAGAAGGTTCTCCAGACAGCCACAAAAATTATCCTTGGTTGGGAACTACTGTTTTTAACCGGAGCACCAGGATATCACACACACACACACACCCAACAAATGCCCCCACCCTCCAAAAAACTCACTAAAGTGAGTTCTGAAATGGACTCGCCCTAGAAATTTAGACAGAATCAGGTAGATAACTCTTTAAATGCTTACAAGTTACAAAAGGTCAAGTGAGAATATTATTTCTTTGGAGACTGTTGCTGCAATGGTATGAATTCTTACCGGACATCTGCCTTAGTTATACCTCAAGTTGAGGGAGAGGAACCTTCATTAGAACTACTCAGAGTCCTTCAGATGTACCTGTTGTAGTTAGAGAGGTGCAGTGGACCTGTGTCTGATTCCTGCCTGGAAAATATAGAGGGCAAGAAAAGGGCTGGCAGCTGTTTTGGCAAAAGAGCAGAGGAATGCTGAAACTGCACTGGGTTGGCCTGTACTCCCCAGTTTCTTTGGGCAAGAAGTGCACAAGAGACTCATGTAGACCAGGTGTGGACCACAGAGCACTACCACTAACCTAAACTGAGAAAGAAGTTCTCTTTCATCCAGATGCTTCACCACATCTATTGGAAAACAGGGATGCTAATTTACTTTGGACAAAACATTTTACTGCCACCTGCTGGAAAACTGTCAAAATAAAGATGCAAATCTACGACAAGGATGATGTGAATGGCACTCCCTAGGGTGTGGTGTGCTTCACCACAAACAACTAGACAGGGTGGCCCCAGGGTCACTTGCAAATGAGCCAGTGTGAGAGCGATCTTAGATCCCATCTGACAGGGTTCTTAGGGAGAAAAACAAGTTTCAACATACAAGAAGTTGGAGGTAAACCTCCAGATTTCAAGCAGGTGAAAGAAGGAGTAAAAGAACTGCCAAAACACAGTGTTTTTGCTCAGAACAAGGCAACTATGGGTGGGAAAGCACCAGAGAATAGGGATGGGGCTGGTTTCAGAAATAACCATACAAGTATCCATCACGTAAAAAGGGGTGCTTTTAAACATTTACCATGCCCAAGTGTTAAGCCATCACATCAAAGTAAAAGTTAAGAACTTTCCCACTCCCCTTTCTTTTCCTCTCTCTCCCTGCCTTTGCCACTGGTTGGGAAGCTGTGAGAGTGCAAGAAAGATCAGGCATGATGCCAGGACAAGCAGTGAGGGAGCTACCTCCTCAGGTAGGGAAGAGTCACTCTTTTTGACTCAAACACCATAGGACTATTATTATTATTATTTTTCATGTAAGCTCTACATCCAACATGGGACTTAAACTCATGACCCTAAGCTCTATTGACTGAGCCATCCAGGCCCCCCTCAAACACCCTATGAATTTTCTATTCCTAAGGGTGACCATGGAATTCATGAAACCCGTCTGAATCAAGTGTATAACAGATTTACTCCCACTGCCCAGGTTTAATGGGATGGTGAAAGATTAAAAAAATTTTTTGGTTTTGTTTTTGTTTTTTAAAATGACACTCCTGAATCTTGTATGGATTCATATTGTCACATATCACCCTGGTTACATATTATAAAATGGAATCTGGAAAAGATATCTTCTAAGGACATGTTCTTGAGTTTCACAGGGGAGAATGGTCATTAAATTGACTCATTTGTTTTTGGGAGCCCATATTTTGGGAATAGGGCCACGAATACAAGGCAGGCTCTGTCCTCTGGGAGCTTACAGTCTTGTTTCATACTCAGAGCAATGTATCTATTACAGTCAGTTATGTCAACAAGAGCCTGTGTTGCATAGGTGGGGCAGGTACAGGAAGGTTTTTAACTCTAATGATTTACTCTAAGTTTTACTAGCTTATGATTAAGCTTTAGAAGCAATCGTGCCCCCTTCTGTTCTTCAAGTATGGAACCACAGGTAAAGCTTCCATTTAAGATGTTTAAAGAAAGATGCAAGGCTGAACACCTAGGCTGCATCTTGATTGGGCTGCTATAAAACCGGGGCCTGTCTGGTCCTCCATTTGGCAAGATTCAGAAACTTACATTTTACCTCACGTAAGCTTAATCAGGCTCTGTGAAATTAAGACGGATAAGACAACTTTTTTTTTTGATGTAACACCTTGATAATTCAACCCAGTGAACAGAAGTATAACACTGATATGCATTCATTAATTGAGAAAGAGTATAGAGCTAGTTTAGTACTGGTCATGTGCCTTGGACAATTGTTTCTTAGTGGGTTTATTTACTTGAGACCCTTTAAGTGATGGGAAGACTACTTCATGGGTATGGAATCAGAGCATGGGTCCTTGCATGTTCTTAAAGGATATCCAGAATTTAAGTTTGCTAGTATATAAACTCAATAAAGGCAGAGATCTTATTTGCTGATGAATGCAGAAAGGATAGAACACAGTAAGCATTCAGTGAGTATTTGCTGAGTGAGAGAGTGAGTTTGAATTCAGTTTTTACCTGTCCTGATAATAGCTAGGGATCCTGGTCATTGCAATCAGTAGCCTCTCTACTGGACACAGGGGGAGTCCGCAATACATTCTTACTCAGATTCTGTTGGTTCTAGGCTCTTGTGGACCCCACCCTTCTTTTATGACAGCATCAGCTGGGCATGTGACACTGAAGTTACCGATGATTTATTTCATTCTCTGATGAAATTTGGGAGCTACCCTGGCCTCTGTAACACATTTACAGATCATCTCACAGGGTGACTTTCTTTTCTTTTTTAAAAAAAAATCTCGTCCCAAGTTCTATGAGGGTTCTTGTTTGGCATTTTCTGGGTTACTGACTTGCTCCTCAGGAAGGCAGGAGACAACCGAATTGTGGTCATTTATATTTTTACAGACACCCAGAGTTCTTTGTGCAGGTGTGGATTTACCAGCCATCAAGGAATCCAAAAACGGAACACTGCGTTTTAGTCAATGCAAGATCTCAAAGCCCTTAATACCCTAAAGGAAAGAAGAGGTTGGCTGGATATTCACACCTCTGTGAGCACATGGGAGCTGCAGGGTCGATCTGGGTGGCTATGCAAGCACGTACCGACTCCCTAGGCTAAGAGGGCTCCCTATTCTTTATGCCTCCTTTCAGCTCTGCCTTTGAACCTATGGTTTTAGTATAGGAAACTCCCTGTGAACACGACTCATATTCTCAGACGGTTTCCGCACTAGAGGCATATATGTTCTTTCTGGAGTGTAGGTCTTGTCCTTAGATGAAGAGGAAGAGTGGAAGGTGGGCAGGATCCCCTTTCTGACCCCCAACGCTGGGAATGGGAAAGTGAGTCATCGCTTCTTCCTGTCTGGCGGCTCTCCGTCTCCATAGTCCTCACCTGGGTAAGGGCACCTGTGTTTTCCTGGCCTTGCAGGAGGGCACGGCCCACTCTGCAGAGACCAGGAGACCTCGGTCTTCCAGATTTTCTCTCTATCCCTCCTACGTCCCCTCCCGAGTTTTCTCCTTTCCAACCTCCTCTGGACCCCTAACACCTCCTTTTGGCCCACGCCGGGTTCTTGTACCCTAAGTCAGGGACTCATGTTTGGGGCGGGAAGAAGGCGGCGGGCTCTTAAGACCACCGACTGCTCTGCCGAGTCCAGGGGCTTTGAGGACCGCCCCCCACCTCCCGCCATCCGGGCGCGGACGCCCCGCCTCCGCCTGCGGTCCCGCCCCGCCCCCTCCCACGCACGTCACGTCCGGCCCGGCCTCTGCCCGCCCTCCGCCCTCCGCTCTCCTCCCGCTCGCCGTTAGGGAGGGTCTGCGCCTCAGCCAGTGCTTCTTCAGTCGCCGCTCCTGCCCCCTCTTCTGCATCTTTGCCGCCGCCACCGCCGGGGGCATCCGGGGGTAGCTTACCGGGCTGGCCCCGCGCCGCAGCCGTCGCTTTAGCGTCCTGCCAGGGGCCGTTACAGGAGGAGGCTCGCCGGCCGCGGAGCCACCTGGGGCCTCAGTTCTCGCTCTACTGCCGTCGCCGCAGGTCCTGGAGAAGCGGCCGCGGCCGGGGAACGGGGCGTCGCGGTTCCAACGGTAGGTGAACGGGCGGGTGCCCTTATTTGCGCATGCGCGAGTCGCCTGGCGCCGCGGCTCTCCCCCTTTGCGCCCCCCAGCGCCTAGTCCCACCCGCGCGGTGCTCACGGGCGTTGCACATCGCGGTGCCGGGGTTGCGGGGAGTGCCCTGAATATGGGCTAGGATGTAGAACGGGCTCCCTTTCTGCTCGAGCTTTATGCAGTGAAACCGTGCCTGCGCTGCTGGGGGGTGTGGCAGTCTTCGATTTTTCAGCCGCTGCAATGCGCGTGAGCGGGTGTGCCTTTTTACCTCCTAGCTCCCCCAAAGTCCAAGGCACAGCAACCCACGCGTTTGCTAGTCTCCTCTGAACACCAGACTGCGCCACTTCCCTGCCCACTTCCTTGATGCTGGTCGGTAAAGTTGATGCAAAAAAAAAAAAAAAAAAATGTGGTTTAATCTGGGCTCAACTGCGCCCCTTTTTAAGATCACGTGAGATGAGTGGTTGCTGACTTCCTTAAATCGCTCAGAGAATATAGCCAAAATTGGTACATTCGGGACTTGTCTAGAATGCACTTTGAATACGCAGGCCAGGGGGGGTACAGCATTAAGTTTCACGTGGGGCGACTGCTTTCCGAGATAAGGGTATAGGAAATTGAATCGGCTGGCACGCTTGACAAGTGAAAATAGATAAACTTCTGTTTGTAATCAATTAAGAATCAAACTGAGTTTTAGAAAGGCAGTTGCAGAATTTCATTCGGTTCCGCATTATGCCGTCTAATCATCGAGAAAAGTACCTCAGTTCGGCATTCTTACTTTCAAGGAGGTGATAATCTAAAAATGACGGCGGGAACCTCGGTAATGCACACTATGGACGTTAAATAACTGGGATGCACTTTTAAAGGCAGACATTAAATGATAGTTTGAAGTAATGACTTTCTGAGTTAATGTGAGGCTCTGTCTTCAAATTTCCTTTTTGCAAGTACAGTAACCATTCTTGGCCTGGGTTTCTCACAGGTACTGTGCATTTACTAATTACTTGTTGATGAAATTGGACGGGTACTATTTTTGTGTCCATTGGGAGCTCTTTTATTAATCTGTGCTGCTTTTAAAATTAGGGCAATATTTTCTCCAATTTAATGGTGTCACCAGTTAGGGATTTTTGACACAAGTCCTTAGAAAGATACGGAAAGGCCTGTCGCAGTGTCATAAAATTCTTCACTGAGTGAAGTAAATGTTACAGTATGTTTTTTATTAGAATGCCATTGTTTTAGGACAGAAAATGGCTGAAATGAATGCATTGTGACTTGTGACTTTTCGCTCAGCAGTAAAATGAAAGCTGTTTTTATAGTCATTTATGAATAACCTCTCGTGTGTATATGGCTTTTTCTTCATTATACACTAACTTTAATATTGGGAAATATAATAGGAATTACTGTAGCTATGCTTGGAAAAGATTGTGGTAAATACGTAACAAAATTTACAATTTTAACAATTTTAAAATGAACAAGTTAACGGCTTTAAGTACAATTACAATGTTGTGCAGCCATTACCACTACCTAATTTTTTTTTTTTACCACTATCTAATATTTATGGAACTTTTTTTTTATCTTCCCAGAGACTCTGTAGACAGTAAGTCCTCATTCCCTTTTACACCTAGCCCCTGATAACCTTTATTCTATCTTCTGTCTCTATAAATTTGCCTGTTCTTGGGACTTCAAGTAGATGGAATGTGTTTGTCCTTTTGTGTTTGGCTTATTTCATTTAGCATGTTTTCATGGTTCATCTGTGTTACAGCCTGTATGAGAATTTACTTCCCTTTTAAGGCTGAATTCCACTGTATGTGTATGCAACATTTTGTTTATTCATCTGTTGATGGACATTTGGATTGTTTTTCCCTGTTAAAAAAACGAAATTCGGTTGAATAAATTTTAACAGTTTTACTGGCTTTATTCAACTATTCATGAATCAGGCGGCATCCCATTCAGCAGATCGAAAGGAGCTCTGAGAAGCTGTACAAAATGGAAGGCTTTTATAGGCAGAAGGAGGCAGGACAAGGAAGTTATTAGCAAAGAGTGGGTTGTTTCAGGCAGGTCCCCGTATTTTGGTGGACAGCCAGAGTCTATCAGGCAGATTACCTCACTAGTGCTGACCAGGAAATTCCAGACTGACTGGTTAAGATTACATTCTTGGGGGGGGCAGTTAGGTAGATACTAAGTCTTAGTTGGGTGATGTGGGTTTAGTCTAGGTGACTCCATTTTGGACCCTTTGCCTGTCTGTTTCTCTCTCTCTTTTTTTTAGTAGGCTCCATGCTCAGTGTGGGGCTTGAACTTAAACCCCCAAGGTCAAAAGTTGCATGTTCTACTGACTGAGCCCGCCAGGTGCCCCCTGTTGTCTCTTTTTTAACACAGGTTTTGACTGTTACGAATAATGTCGCTGTGAATGTTTGTGTACAAATATCTGTTTGAGGCCCTGCTTTTTATTCCTTTGGGTATGTATCTAGCAGTGGAATTGCTGCATCATATGGTAATTCTATGTTTAACTTTTTGGGGAACATCCAAACTGTTTTCTAGGGCTCCTGTACCATTTTGCATTCCTGTTAGCAAAGCACAAGGATTCCATTTTCTCCACATCCTCTCCCAACAGTTCTTTTCTTTTTTTTTGGTCTGGTTGGTTGGTTGGTTGATTTTTTTATTAATAGCCATCTTAATGGAGGTGAGTTGGTATTTCATTGTGGTTTTGATTTTCATTTCCTTAAGACATAAAGATGTTGAACATCTTTTTTCATTTGTGTATCTTTGGAGAAAGGTCTGTTCACGTCCTTTGCTCATTTTTGGGTTGTTTTTGTTTCTTTGTTGTTACTTTAAAAAAAAGATTATTTGAAAGTAGCTTTTTAAAATTATTTTATGAATTCTTTTATCTGAAAAGCTGTTCTAAAAGTGAATGAAATACTGAAGTTTAAAAAATAGAACTAGAAAATCTCTGTTTTATACATGGATAAACAACAAAGGGACTGATGATATCTGAAAAAGGATTCCAGTTATATGGTAGGTCACTCTGTATTTAGAACCCAACTAGATGTATGTCAGTACCAAGAACTTACTTCCATCATTTTAATATTACAAAGGTACATCCATTAAATAAAGGCCCTCTCTTCACCAGTGAGTAACATAACCACTTTTAAACTTTCCTTTGTTTTATTGAGTGTTTTATTAATATGGCTAGGGGCAGAGGAGGAGATTACTTGGTAGAGAAAAAGGAATTGTAGTATGCACACATGAACTTGACCTGAGTGAGTCAGTGTTGCCCAAGCAAGGCAGTAGGCTAATATGTGAGTAGGTTCAATTTGGGGCCTCATAGAAGAGTTGACTTTGACTGGAAATGGAACTAAGGAAGGATATTTGGAATGGGATGGAATGGAATAAAGGCAGTTTTGCCACGAAATCATGTGGTATACCAAATACATAGTAGTAGTTATGGGGTTATAAGAATAGCTCATTATCAGATTCACTTATTCATTCACCAAATATTTATCTCCTTCTAAATTCCAAAGTTAACAAGCAGTTACTTGGTGACAGTTGTATAATTTTGTAAATTTACTAGGTATCGTTGAATTGTACACTTAAAAGAGTGAATTTTGTGGTATATAAATTATACCTTAATAAAGTTATTATTATTATTTTTTAAACAATCCACCAGCATACTTCATGAAGCTTATACTCTCTTGGGGGAAATAAACATTAAAACACAGAAAGAATTATATACTAAAAATGATGAATGCTTTGGAGCCAAGGAATGATATGCCTTGAGAGAATTTAACAGGGAGATATTAGATTGAATAGGTTGGAGAAAGCCCCTGTAAGAATGATACTAATGATACTTGAGTAAGAGCTGAAGATGAGTAGGATGAAGTGGGATGTGTGTTTTAGGTAGATGAACCAGAATGTGTAAAAGTCTTAGGTTGAGGAAAATGAGGAGAATTAATAGGATAACTTAATGAAATTTACTGGATTTCTGTTAGAGGGAAATACTCCAGTCTTTTCTGCTAAGTTATTACTTAGCTATAGTGTGTATTTTCTTTTTAAAAAGATTTTATTATCTATTTGTCAGAGAGAGAGAGAGAGAGAGAGAGAGAGGGAAGGTGGGAGGGAGGGAGGGAGAGCACACAAGGGGAGTGGCAGGCAGAGGAAAAAGCAGGCTCCTTGCCAAGGGAGGAGCCTGATGCCGGATGGATCCCAGGACCCAGGGATCATGACCTGAACCAAAGGCGGAAGCTCAGCCACCTTGGATGCCCTCTAGTGTATATTTTCTTTTCCTTTTGTATATGATGCATGATAATTCATATCTCTGATTTTAAACAATTTTCAGAGGAATGTCTTTCAAGTTATTGTCCTTTTTAGAAGTAGAAAAACAGAGAACGTTGAGCCATTTACTTACTTTTTTTTTTTTTTTTTTTTTAAGATTTTATTTATTTGACAGCCAGAGAGGGAACACAAGCAGGGGGAGTGGGAGAGTGAGAAGCAGGCTTCCCGCCGAGCAAGGAGCCCAGTGTGGGGCGCAATCACAGGACCCTGGGATCATGACCTGAGCCAAATGCAGACACCTAATGACTGAGCCACCCAGGCGCCCCTGTTTACTTATTCTTGGTCTCTATTTTTGTTTTCTTTATCAGGCTGCTCTTTTATGCTTGGAGGGTAAAAGTAAAAGTTTGGAAAGGCAAAGGAAGTCAAATTTAGAATCAGAGATGAGAGTTTTTATAGGAAAAGCAGATCATATTATGTTTGATTGTAGAATCACTTTTGAAACTTTTAATTTCAAAAGGTAAACTTTTTTCTTCTAAGGAATATGGTAGTGTTTGAATATTGATTTTTGAATAGCAGGTACAGAATGTTTAAATGTTTTATAAATTACCTCCTGTATGTCTTCATATATTTCACCGGAATTTTAAACAAAGTTTTCAGTGATGATGGCAGTCATTGTTTCCGGAAAGAGCATCCACGTAAAAGATAACAGTCTTAGTTCTAGTCACTAGCAGTGACTTTGAACTAGTTTCTTCAGCTTTCTGAGATTTTATTTTGTTTCTATTCTGAGAGAGGGAGTGGTGATCTGTCCTGCTTATCTCAGACAGGATGACTGTGAGGATTCTTTTGGAAGGTGAACTGGAAAGTACACCAGAAATGATAGCATCAGTTCATATATTGGAGTTGTACTTTTTGTTTAGTGTTCACAACTGAGGAAACAAAGGGAAAGTCATATTTTTTGCTCTCCAATTTGATAATCTACTGGGGAAGACTCATACAAAAATAAGTGTATTAAATGCTTTTTTTGTTCATGTGCTAGCTTTCTTTTCTTTTCTCTCTTTCTTTCTTTCTTCCCTAGAGCAGTTTCAGTACAAGTTTGTACAAAAAGAGAAATGTCCTGATTTCATGGGACCCAAGAACAGGTTGTAGAATTTCCCACAGTACCCCCTTACATAAAAGAAAGGGAGTTACAGTTTTGTATTAATGTGCAATAAGAAGTGATAAACTAGTTTTCTTAAAACCTTTCTCATTATTTTGTGGTAGGTGCTGGGTGTGCATGTTTTCAGTGGAAAAGGTGAAAGGTTACTAGAATAGAGGAGTCTGCAAGAGTCAAAATTTGTCAAAATTGAGATTACATGTCCATATTTAACTGTCTCCAGTGTGTGTTCTCTATAATGCATATATGCCTTCTCAGATATTTTTTGTCACCTTCTAAATTGTGCTCTTTTTAAAAAAGGGTCACTCATTCTGCTAGTACTTAGTGTGAAGAGCTAATTTAGCTGATAGTCACTTTGACTTAATGGAAAATTATGCTACATTAGTGGACCAGGGACACTGGAGTGCTTGTGGGAAAAGGGAACCTGTTGAGAGGCATCTTCTAGCACATTACAGGCTTACCTTTTAATCAGGAGACAGGCATTTAAAGTGTTACCTTTCCTCGTGTATATGTATTTTTAAAGTTTTATTTATTTAGGGGTGCGTGGGTGGCTCAGGTGTGTTTGTTTGTTTTTTAAGATTTTACTTACTTGAGAGAGAGAGAATAAGAGAGAGCACAAGAAGGGGAGGATTAGAAGGAGAAGCAGACTCCCTGCAGAGCAGGGAACCTGATGCGGGACTTGATCCCTGGACTCCAGAATCATGACCTGAGCTGGAGGCAGTCACTTAATCAACTGAGCCACCCAGCTGCCCAATAAATAAAATAAAAAAAACCTCAGTTATGTGTCAGGCATTGGGTAAGGCCCTTAGTGTTACAAAGGTGAAACGACAGGGTTCCTACCTTCATGGATCCTCTCTATGAGAGACAGATATACTTTAATTCTGTGGCATAATTGCTAAAATAATCATGGTATATTAGGAGCAAAGGAGAAGGAGAACTGTATGCTTTGGAAAATTAGATAAGGTTTGATAGGAAATTAGAATTGGACTCAAATTTATCAATAGAAGTTAGGTGAACTGGATGGGGTTGGTTAGGGAAGTGGTTGGTTATGGTGTTGAGTTACCACTCTGAGCACAGAAAATGGTATGTGTAGAGCCTGAGAACTGTGGATTGTGAGCCCCAAGTAACTTAAGTATTGCTGGAGAGTAGAGTGAGGTGGAAGAGTGGCAGGAAGGGAGATTTTATTGGTAGGTAAAGTACTTAGAGGCCATGCAATGGAGTTTAGGGTTTAGTTTGCATGCTGGAGGTTCTTAAATCTTTCTGTACAGTGTAATCACTTGAAGAGCTTATTAAACATGAGGTCCAGGCCATGCTCTTATGGATGCTGGATTGGGGTTGTGGCTTTGTATTCTGCATATTGAACAAGCCCCTCCCTATCCCCAGACGAAGTTAGAGAAACAGTGCTGTAGGCCACTGGTCTGAGAGGTGAGGTACTGGCACTTGTGTTTTTAAATTTTTAAATATAAGTATAGTTGACATATAGTACTGTATTAGTTCCAGGTGTACAACATAGTGATTTGACATTTATATACATTAAGAAATGCTCACTGCAGTAAGTACAGTTACCATCTGTTACCCTATAGAGTTACCAGATTATTATTGACTGTATTCCCTATGGTATACTTTTCTCTCTGTGACTTTTTATTTTATAACTGGAATTTTGTACCTCTCAATACCCTTCACCTATTTTGCCTCTCTCCCTACTGCCTTTTCCTCTGGCAACTACCATTTTATTCTGTGTTTGAGTCTGTTTCTGGTTTTTGTTTGTTTTGTTTTTTAGATTCTACATCCAAGGGAAATTATGTGGTATTTGTCTTTCCCTCTGATTTATTTCACTTAGTGTAATATCCTCCAGGTCCATACATGTCACCACAAATGGCAAGATCTCATTCTTTTTTATGGATGAGTAATATCATTGTCTGTATATATCACATCTTCTTTATCCATTCTTTCATTGATGGACACTTAGTTTGCTTCCATATCTTGGTTACTGTATATAATGCTGCAGTTAGCATTGGGGTGCATGTAGCTTTTCAGAATGGTATTTTCTTTTTCTTCGGATAATTACTCATAAGTGGAATTATTTAATTGTGTGGTATTTCTGTATTTAATTTTTTCAGGTACTTCTGTACTGTTTCTCATAGCAGCTGCACAAGTTTACTTTCCCAACAGTGCAAGAGGGTTCCCTTTTCTTGACATACTTGCCAACACTTGTTATTTCTTTTTGATACTAGGCATTCTTAGAGGTGTGAGGTAGTACCTCATAGTGGTTTTGATTTACATTTCCCTGGTTAGACTAATGTTACGCATCTTTTCATGTCTGTTGGCTGACAGTATGCCTTCATTAGAAAATGTCTATCCAGGTCCCCTGCCCATTTTGTAATCGGTTTGCTTTTTGGTGTCATGAGATGCTCGCACTATGGAAGGACAAGATCTATTAAGTGTGTGTGTGTGTGTGTGTGTGTGTGTGTGTGTGTAGCAGTAGTAGTAGAATTTATAGTTTTTGTTTTTGTTTTTTGCTTTCTAAAGATTTTACTTATTTGAGAGAGAGACCCCAAGAGTGAGGGAGGCGGGAAACGAGAAGGGTGAGAAAGGGGGAAAGAATCCCAGGTTGACTGCACTGATGGGGCTGGATCTCACAACCCTGAGATCATGATCTGAGCTGAGACCCAAGAGTTTAACACTTAACCATCTTAGCCACCCAAGGTGTCCCACAATTTGTTTTTATATATATTTTTAGTCTTAAAATAATTTTTATGTGTTATATGTAATATGCTAGTATGTTATTTACTATTCTAGTTTAGAAATATCCATATAATGCAAAAGTGAAGGGTGGGTTCATCATTTTTTCCTGATCAAAAATTTGGAGTCCAAGACTCTAGGCAGAGGAAAATGATTCAGGAATTTTGTCCAAGTGGGGATTTGGGTTAGATTTTAGTTTTGAGGAGATGAGTGAGGAGAATAGATGAGGGGACTTAGTTACAAGGGATTTTATCTCCCTCTGGCTTTATTACTTTGTTTTGATTGGAATCGCTTGAAATCATGGTTGGAGGTTATAAAATAATTGACTATGGTCATGAAACCCTTTTGAGAGTTTTTCAAAATGAACCAGGCTATTTACCAGTAGCTTATCTCCAGGGGCAACCAGTTTTTGCCTGTATATGTTAAATACAAGAATAATAAAGTGTCTCAAGGTAAAACAGTTTACATTTAGTGTGTTTTAGTCTTTGAAATATATGTGCTATATCTTGTATCTTAATTTGGCAACCGTAGTCTTAAAAAACAGGCTTGATTCCATTGTTCTTTGTAGTTTTGTGGAATGACACGGAGGAAGATTGCACCCTTTAGTAGTATGTTAAAGTGCATTCAGATGAACAAGTCCTCAGGCATAAGGGTAAAAATTGTCACAAGATGTACTTCATACTCTTTTTTTCTGTTTTTTTAAGGTAAAGAAGTTCCTAAACTTTGGAGTGTTATAGCTCTTTTATTTAAAATACTTCTAATCCTGAATTCTGTTTTATCCTTTAATACTTAGTGGCATCGTCAGTATGAATTTAATAATAGATTTAATTGACTTGGTGTTTTCCCGGGTCAAAATAGCATCTGTGAACATATGACAGGTAACTTTATGTGTTCTTGAGACATTGGTTTGGCCTTTCTCTTTGTTTGGTATAGTGTTAAGGGTTTCAGACAAATTAATATCTTGTCAGTTTTTCAGATCCTAAAGAAACCACTGATTTAGTATTTTGGGAACCTTCATAGAGCTGTCTTTGTTGACTTTGAATGAAGGTGGTACCTTCTGAATGAAGAGGTGCCTTTTCCTTTGCATTGACGAAATGTTTAGAGCTTGCTAATGAAAACCTGAATATATGGAGCAGGGGTAAATTTACTTACCTTAAGATTTGGTTTGCTGACTTAGAGTCAGACAGTGTAATTGTCTAAAAACTTAAATCTCTTTTTCCGAAGTTTGCCACCTTTATTGAGGCCCAGCTCCCTGTTGGCTTTTTCCTCATAGTAAACTAGTAATAGGGATTTTTTTTCTTTGCTTGGAGGGGGGGGGGGGCTTTAGCAATTATTGAGGTAGCTCTTTTAAATTTTTCTGTGTGAATTGTATACTATTTTGTCAAAAGCATTTAAGGCATAAGTGAATTTTCTTGTTCCTTTCTGTTCTTTTTTATTTTTTTAAAGATTTTATTTATTTGGCAGACAGAGATCACAAATAGAGAGGCAGGCAGAGAGAGATAGGGGGAAGCAGGCTCCCTGCTGAACAGAGAGCCGGGTGGGATTCATCTCAGGACCCTGAGATCAGGACCTGAGCCTATGGCAGAGGCTTAACCCACTGAGCCACCCAGGCGCCCAGTTTCTGTTCATTCTGAATGTAGAACTTTTTCACATGAAAATGACGGTTTATCTTGGCAAATGCTACTCTTACCACAGTTTATTTGCAAAACAATAAAACTTTATATCACAGATCAAATCTTAACACTATTACATTGTCTTGTTAAATTGTTTGCTTTGAAAAGACTTAATCTTCAGTCCAATTGAATATTTTTTAAAAAGTAGTAATTTCTAAATATGCTGGATAACATACTGATGACTGAATAGGATAGGTTCTTGAAATGTGGTTGAAAGAGAGCTTTTATTTTTCTTTTTTGGATAGAGAAGTATATTTAAAAAAATGACATATTCTATAATGCAAGTAGCTTGGTATTATATAACCTATTAAGGTGATGTTATGTCTTTATATGGTTTCTTTTTAATTTTTTCAGTTTTTTTGAAGTATAATTTATATGCAGTAATTTATATACAATAGCATTCACCAATTTAAATGTCCAGTTCAGTAAGTTTCATATGTGTATTGTTTTTCTAATCACATTTTAATTTAAATGACAATTAGTTTATGTGCAGTGTAATATTGGTTTCTGGTGTAGAATTTAGTGACTCATCACTTACATACAACACCCAGTGCTTATCACAAGTGTCCTCCTTAATTCCCATCACCTGTTTAGCCCATCCCACTGCCCATGTCCCCTCTAGTATCTGTCAGTTTGTTCTCTAAGGTTAAGAGTCTGTTTCTTGGGGGCACCTGGGTGGCTCAGTGGGTTAAAGCCTCTGCCTTTGACTCAGGTCATGATCCCAGGGTCCTGGGATCGAGCCCCACATCAGGCTCTCTGCTCGGAAGGGAGCCTGCTTCCCACCTCTCTCTCTGCCTGCCTCTCTGCCTACTTGTGATCTCTGTCTGTCAAATAAATAAATAAAATCTTTAAAAAAAAAAAAAAAAGTCTGTTTCTTGGTTTTGCCTTTCCTTTTTAAACCCAGTGTTCATTTGTTTTCTTCCTAAGCAGGCAGTTTTAGATATAAGTCAGAAGCTCAGGGGACAGGGATTGCTTGAGTTTTTAATTAAAACAACAACAACAACAACAACAAAAACTTCACCAGCATGGAAGCATTATGATACTAAGTATTTTTGTCTGTTTGTTTAGCTCGGTTTTGTTCATTTCCTAGAACCTGGCTTATATAAGAACTATAAATATTTATTAAATAGGATTTTCATTGTTTCTTTTTTTTTTTTCGCATTTTTTTATTATGTTATGTTAGTCGCCATACAGTACATCATTAGTTCTTGATGTAGTGTTCCATGATTCATTGTTTGTGTATAATGCCCACTGGTCCATGCAATCCGTGCCCTTCTTAATACCCATCACCAGGCTCACCTGTTCCCCCTACCACCTCCCTTCTAAAATCTTCAGTTTGTTTCCTGAAGTCCATGGTCTCTCCTGTGTCATCTCCCACTCGATTTTTCCCCAGTCATTTTCCCCTTCATTTTCCTAATGTCCTCCATGCTATTACTTATGTTCCACACATAAGTGAAACCATATGATAACTGAATTCTCTGCTTGACTTATTTCATTTAGTGTAATCTCCAGTCCCATCCACGTCGATGCAAAAGCTGGGTATTCATCCTTTCTGATGGCTGAGTAATACTCCATTGTGTATGTGAACCACATCTTCTTAACCATTCATCTGTTGAAGGGCACTTTGGCCCTTTCCACAGTTTGGCTATTGTGGACATTGTTGCTATAAACATTGGGGTGCATGTGGCCCTTCTTTTCACTACATCTGTATCTTTGGGTTAAATACCCAGTAGTTCAATTGACATGTGTATTAAGCACATAACCACCACTGCCATAGTTATGACATAAAACATTTCCATCACCCCAGGAAGTTCTCAGTGTTTTTTGGTTTTCTTGTCAGTGAAATGGATATAATGAAGGTATCTGCATCCATAGAATTGTTGTAAGGATAAAAGAATTAATACATTAATTTTTTTCTTTTAAAAGATTTTATTTATTTATTTGACAGAGAGGAGAGGGAGATCACAAGTAGGCAGAGAGGCAGGCAGAGAGAGGAGGAAGCAGGCTCCCTGCTGAGCAGAGAGTCTATGTGGGACTCCATCCTAGGATCCTGAGATCATGGCTTGAGCCAAAGGCAAAGGCTTAACCCACTGGGCCACCCAGGCACCCCCGAATTAATACATTTAAAGCCCTTAAGGGGCACCTGGGCAGCCCAGGTGGTTAAGTGTCTGCCTTCAGCTCAAGTCATGGTATGAGGGTCCTGACATCAAGCCCCATGTTTGGCTCTTCACTCAGTGGGGAGTATGCTTCTCCCTTTCCCTCTGTGCTCGCTCTCATTCTGTCTCAAATTAAAAAAAAAAAATCTTTAAGAAAAAGAATAAAACACTTAAAATAGTTCCTGGCATATTGTGTTTTTGTTTGGTTTTTGTTTTTGTTTGTAGGATTTTATTTATTTTGAGAGAGAGAGCATGAGAAGGGGGCAGGTCAGAGGGAGAAGCAGACTTCCCACTGAGCTGGGAGCCATTTGCAGAACTTAATCCTGGCACTCCAGGATCATAACCCAAACTGAAGGCAGTTGCTTAACCCACTGAACCACCCAGGCGCCCAGTTCCTGGCATATCATAAGAGCTCAGTTATTTGTCCATTGTATTGATGTTGGTATTGTACCTTTTTAAAAAAAGTCCCTCTCTACTAATTTTATTAGGTATTTAAAACTTAGAAGATTCTGTGCTAAGCCATCAAAAAAAATGAAATCTTGCCATTTGCAACAATGTGGATGGAACTAGAGGGTATTAGGCTAAGCGAAATAAGTCAGTCATAGAAAGACAATTATCATATGATCTTCCTGGTATGTGGAATTTAACAAACAAGGCAGAGGGTCATAGGGGAATAGAGGAAAAAAATGAAACAAGATGAAACCAGAGAGGGAGACAAACTATAAGATACCCTTAATCTTAGGAATAAACAGGGTGGCTGGAGGGGAGGTGGGCGGGAGGTGGGCGGGAGGTTACAGTGATTGGGTGATGGACACTGGGGAGGTATGCATAGTAATGAGCACTGGATATTAAATTAAGACTGTTGAATCACAGACCTGTACCCCTGAAACAAATAATACATTTATGTTAATTTAAAAAAGATTCTCTGCTATTAAGAAAGGTGTATGTTGCTATCATATATATGTATATGTAAGTAGAACTGAGTGGAATGCAGAAATACCTTGATCTTCAGCAGAACTCAAGTTGATAGCCTGATATATGAAGTTACACTTTCCTGAATGTACCTGTCACCTGCCATTTTGAAAATTGGTATTTAGTCGCTTTTTTTTTTTTTAATCACTCTTGCCTCATGATGTAAAATTCAAAATGATTCCTTATTTGTTGTCAGTACCACTATAGGAGGAAATAGTCATTGGTATATAAAATGATTTTTCTATTTTGGGAGTGCCTGGCTGCCTCAGTCAGTAGAGCATGTAACTCTTGATCTTGGGGTTGTGAATTTGAGTCCCATGTTGGGGAGGGTATATTGTACTTAAAACTTTAAAAAATCTTAAAATGATTTTGCTGTTCTGATTTATAATAAATTGGTTATTTTGAAAGTCTGAACATTTATTCTCTTGTGTCAAGTCTTTTATTGATTAATTGCTTTCTTTGCACTTATTGATTCTGTTTGCTAAGACATTCATCAGATCTCTTCGGGACATTTTTCTGTGGTACCTGCTAATATTTTCTTTGAGAACTGGATTTTGTAGTTTAGATGTCACATGAATTTTCTAGGGATTCCATGACAAATTACTATAAACAGGATAACTCTAAAACAATAGAAATTTTTTTTTCTCATGGATCTGGAGGCCAGAAGGCTAAAATCAAGGTGGGGGCAGGGCCATATTCCCTCCGAAGGTTCTGGGGAGGAATCTTCCTTTGCCTCTCCCAGCTTTTGGTGGCTCCTGGTGTTTCTTGTCTTGTGACTGCATAACTCACAGTTTCTCCCTCCATCTTCACATGGCCTTCTTCCCCTCTTTATGTCTCTGTGTGTCCTGTATTCTGCTGATAAGGACACCTGTCATTGGATTTAGGACTCACCCTAAAACCAGGATTTTTTTTTTTTTTTTTGAAGATTTCATTTATTTATTTGAGAGTGAGAGCCAGAGAGCACAAGCAGGGGGAGCATCAGAGAGGGAGAAGGAGAAGCAGGCTCCCACAGGGCAGGGAGCCCGACATGGGGCTTGATCCCAAGACCCTGGGATCATGACCTGAGCCAAAGGCAGAGGCCTAACCGACTGAGCCACCCAGGCGCCCTCAGGATGATTTCATCTTGAGATCCTTAACTAACTGCATATGCAAAGACCCTATTTCCAAGTAAGTTCACATTTTGAAGTCCTGGATGAACACGAATTTTGGGGGGAACAATGTTGAACCCACTACAGATAGGAAGGGAATATTTACATGGACAAGGAGTGGGGAACAAGATTAAATAATGTCAAAAACTACTTTGCATTTCGCAGGAATATTATTTTGGACCACTCTTCAGTCTAAATGCTTTTTGTACTCTGCTGATTTCCTGGTTTCATTAACAAGGCACAGAAACATTGAGTACCCATTTTAATGATACACAGAACTTGACTCTAACAGAACTCTTCTAATGAGTGTTAATTTATTGTACATCAAGCAGATTCCCATTTTCTTTATGTTGTGAAAGTATCAACCTGACTTAATGTAAGTTCATTAAACATTTTATCCCTGAAGTTAACCTCTCTAAAAGATCTTCTATAACTTAACTTTGAAGTTGTGTTTCAGATGAATAGGCTACATGTCTTAGCAGACATTTCAGGATGTTTAGGAAGTAATCATCTACCAAAGATTTGTTGTGGGAATGTGGTTTTCCTTCCGCTCCATTTTTCATGTTCTTCCTGGAGGTATATGTTACTAATAAGACATTTTTGAAAACGACACTGAATGATAATACTCTTCTGTTTACCTGGACTCTCTTGAACAGAGTACTGTAGTGTAGTTTCCTGAGCTTATTAGAAGATTTTTTTAAGTGGATTACTGGAATTCATAGAGGATGATGAAACAACAATTCACAGTTGAGACCAAATACTAAACACATTGCCAAACAAAACTCCTCTCTTCCCAGCCTATTTGCTGGTCTTTTAGTGTTAAATGCAAAGAGAGAAAACTGGTTCTCTGTCTACTACCTTCATGTATTATCTCAGTTACACAGCTGTATAAGTATTACTCTTACATAAAGGAAACCTAAGATTAGAGAGGTGAAGACATGGAAGTTGTTCAGGGTCATATGTATAGGATGGTGGAGTCAATATTTGAATATTAGCTTTTCTTAAGTGCTTTTTTCCAACATATGCTATTGTCTCTCCAAACCAGAAAGCTCAGACAACTACAGTCTTGCTAAAAAAAAAAAAAAAAAAAACCAAAACTGTTGTATACAAAGAAAAGAATGAAGTACATAAGTGCTTTTCCAAGCTTAAAATCATATTTTCAGTTCTTTGATCTGAAAAGGTTTTTGTGTTTTGTTCTGAGTATATGGGGACCCAGTGGAGGTGGGCGGGGTGTGTGTGTTCAAATGAAGGATCCACTGAGGAAGATGGATTATTTGAGTGGTGTAATCTCTGAAGATCTGTACTGTTAAAGATTCTCCTCTGCAGTTCTTTTATTTGTTTTTAGCAGAAAGATCCTTGTCCAGGTTAGCCACCATAATTTGAAACCTTGTATAAGATTTTGCCTTTTACTAGGTTACAGACAAATTTTCAGGCAGAAGAATGGTGTTCAGTATAGTTACCCTCTTAAATAATTGGGCTTCACTGCTTATTCTAGTTGCTCCTCATAGTAAGAGATGGTTTGGGAAATGAAAAGAACTGTTTTTTTTTCTTATAGATTAACTGCTGAAGTACTGATCGAGTTCTGCGTTTCTTCAATGAGGAACTACAGGCTGATCTTCTGCCATAATCTCAAACAGCCATAAATGACAAAAGAATGCTTGCTCAGTGAGGGTAGCTGGTGCAGAAGCCATTTTTTAAACTTAGGTGTTTAAGTACTCAAAGGTAAGTTTTCAAAATGGTAACTCCTATGCTATGTAAATCCACAGAAGTTTTGGAGTTGATCTGCTGTTGCTGCTATTTGATTATTAACTTGAAGTTTTGTAGTTATTACCTGGCCCCACATATGTTGAAGAATGGATCTTGCTTGTTGAAAGCTATATAAATTTATGGCATTTTTGCTTCCCCTAATTTCTTCAAGTTGAATGGATTGTTTCTTAGTCACATTGTGCAACTCTTGATCAACTGGGTACAGCTATTATGTAATTTATATAAGGATTATTTTTGCAAACTTTAGAATATTGAGTAGATTTATTATTTTGCTCTGTTCTTTCTCATGAGAAAGGAATGGTTTCTCTGATGTGATGAAAAAAAGCCCAGTTGGTGTCATTTCGTTCATTAACATCTTTTGAAAAAAGTTTTTCTTTTGAAAATACTCATTTCCCACATAAAGTAATAAATATTTTAGGAAACAAATTTTTCTTGGGATTACTTGTTGTCTGATGCTTCAGATATTTGAAACATTGTTTTCTCTCAGTACTTTAGGATCACTGTTCTACAGAGTTAAGACAAATAACTTACTACTTCTGAGTGAGATTGGCTATGGAAATTTTTCTTTGAAATAATTAATGAAATAGCAGGATTGATGAAAGAACATTCTCATTTGAAAGTTGATGTCTAGAACTGAAAAATATCCTTCATTTATAAAAACATATTGTGGCTGCTCTGTCATGTCGAATAAGAGCTGGTTGATCTTGTTCTTACTAGCCCATCATTGATGAAAAGTTATTATTAGCCCAATACTTTATAAAAAGTGATTCTCTCCTGTTTTGGGTACTTAAATTAAGAGGTTAGATGTGCTTCATATAGCACAGTACAAAAATGATTGGGTTTGGCTTTTTACCTGTGTCATTAAGCTTGGTCAGTAAAGGTCCTCTTGGAGCCGCATCTGCCCCATAATTTGTCTTTGGGACATTAATGTCCTTTGTTAAGTTTAATGATAGATGTGCCATTGTTTGATAAATGCGCAAACTATACGTAATAGAGAAAATGTTTGGATGATTGTGTTGAGCTTTATTTGTAGAATATCTTGTGGGCCCGAGAACTGGAACATAAGTAATGATGAAAACAAATTCAGGTGTAAAGCATTTTTTGTAATGTATTTAATCATCTTGTCACCTGTTGATTATTAGTCTTTTTTTTGTTTGTCTTTCATTTGGCAGAAAAGACAGCTTTGATTTCTGGCTGCAAAAAAGATATGAGGAAGAGCTCCTCCCCTTCCTTGAGTAACTGCAACTCCGTTCTTGCTAACAAAATATTTGGAATTCCACTTGATGAGCTGCAGCAGGGAGGACATCCAGACAATGAGGTTCCGTTCATAGTCCGCCATGTTGTGGACTATATTGAGGAACATGGTACACATTTCCTTACCTTGAGACTAGCCTTTGTTAAACAGTTTATCCCTTTTGACCTCGGATTTTTTTTCTTTTCTTTTTTTCCACTATGGAAAGTCCAAAATATAGTAAGGAAAAATGGTAGAAATTTCTTATGTAAAGTTATATACTTAGAAATGCCCAGCTTATAGCATTGTCTAGTGGGGTGGTAATGGAATATTTTTAATGGAGGTGGAGTGGATAAAATAAATTATCCCTCAGGACAGAGATAATATGTTCCTAAAATGTGTGATTTGAAGGTGTTTAGCCCTGTAAGGAGAGCCAAGGTTTTTTCAAAAGTGAGTATTTTGGCCATTAGTGGAGCATAAGGAATAACACAGAAGACATTGGGAGATGGAGAGGAGAAGTGAGTGGGGAGAAATTGGAGGAGAGACAAACCATGAGAGACTGTGGACTCTGAGAAACAAACTGAGGGTTTTGTTTTGGAGGGGAGGGGTTTGGGGGGGTTGGGTGAGCCTAGTAGTGGGTATTAAGGAAGGTGCATATTGCCTGGAGCACTGGGTGTGGCACATAAATAATGAATCTTGGAACACTGAAAAAAAAATTAAGAAAAACCAAACAAAAAAGTGAGTATTTTAAGTTGGTTGGAAAATGAATATATATGGCCAAGTAGTCGAAGTTGAAGCTTTTTAAATTTTTACTTTGAACTAATGTAGGAGGTCTGGAGCAACAAGGACTTTTTCAAGTCAATGGAAATGCTGAGACAGTGGAGTGGCTTCGGCAGAGATACGACAGCGGAGAAGAGGTGGACTTGGTTAAGGAAGCAGATGTTCCCTCAGCTATTAGTCTTCTTAGGTTTTTCCTTCAAGAACTCCCTGAACCTGTTATCCCTGGCAGTTTGCATATTCACTTGATGCAACTTTCTCAAGGTAATATAATTTGATTCTTACCTATCAGTCATTTACCATTAATTTCAAAGTCTTTTTATCTTGTAGAAATCTTGACATGTAAACAGTAATTATAATAGTTCTGAGATTCACTTCTTATGTTCCCCTTTGGAGGACATATGCTCTTTGGGTCTGTATGGTCTAGTCAAGGGGATGGCAACTTCTTAGATCCCTGTAGTCCTGTTTACTTTTTATGACTGGTCTTAGGAAGCCTAAGCTACAGGGTGGGGAGGAGGAGAAGGAGAAGAAAAGGCAGGACACAAGAACATGGAATAGGTTGGGAAAGAAGAGAAATACATATAAAGTGGTATGTGTGGCATAATATCCAGTAATAGTGCTGTTCCTTAGTGGTGATGTTGCTGTAGGATACTATTTATCCCTGGTTTGATAGAATGTCCTAGCAAAAACCAGAAGACAGCTTTGATTCCAGGTTCAGAATGTATCTGTAGTTTGTTCTTGGACCCCTGCCTGAAGGAAATAAAATATCAATTTGGACATCAGACTTCAAGCCAAGTAAAGAAAAAAAAAAAGGCTGATTTGTATTTGTTGGGTTAGGTTTTCCGTGGTGTGGGTTAAATCTTTGTTCACTCATAGTTGTTGACTTGCATTGGCCAGTGCATTTTTACTTCTTAGGGTTGGCACTGCTTTGGAAATACAGGTACAGACATGCAAGAGACAGTATGATGAGAATTAAAACAAACATAGAGAATTTGGGCCAATGAGTAATAGGTGAGGAAAACAACCTTCAGCAATTGAGGGGTTGAATTCCTTCTCTCCAACTCTTCTCTTTACCTTAATAAGTGAAATGTGAAGCTCTAAGCCATTTGGCCTCTGGTAGAGGAAGTGAAGAGGTTTTGAATTGTTAATAGTAAAAAGGTGAGGTGGGTGGAGTAATGTGAACCTGGCAAAATATCTGAGCTTTGCTTTTACTTCATTAAAAAAACCTGTCATTATGTTTTATAGATTATAATAATGAAGATGAATTTGGAAGAAAGTTGAGGTTCCTTTTACAGCAGCTTCCACCTGTTAATTACAGTTTGTTAAAGTTTCTGTGTAGATTTTTAGCCAATGTAGCATCACATCATGAAGAAATTTGGTCTGCAAACTCTTTGGCTGCTGTCTTTGGTCCAGATGTCTTCCAGTAAGTTTTTCCACAAATTTTTATGTAATCAAAAAAAAAAAAAAATTTGTGAAATAGTGTCATTATACTATCTGCCAAGGATCATAGGTTGCCTGGTGAACCATTATTTTTTATAGTAGATCTGATTAACCCTCCGAGCGTTTCTGTGAAGAGGGTACAAATTAGGTAGGCTTTACAGATGGGAAAACTGAGGCACAGAATGATGATATAAATTGCTCAGGTTTATAAAGTGACTCATTGGTTGTCTTCTGATTTTACCTGTATTTGATTTAAGGACTTTCAGTTCAATGTAGACTTTTATTCTTAGCATTTACACAGATGTGGAAGATCTGAAAGAGCAAGAAATAGTGAGCAGGATAATGGCTGGACTTCTGGAAAATTACTATGAGTTTTTTGAGAATGAAGAGGAAGATTTCTCATCTAATGATTTAAGTTCAATTACTGAACAGGTGAGAATATTTTAAAATACTCTACTTGGAGGGAGAATTTTTAAAGAATATGCTCTGAAGGGCTTGCATAAACTCAGGTGGAGTTTTAAAGTACTGAACAAAGCAGTTCACTTGGTTATTATATGTAGTCATGGGTGACACATCCATGTAATGTATGAATATGGTATTTTTTCTTAAGTTCTCAATTTGAGTAATAAAAGGTATTGAAAGTAGAATATATGTTAGTTTGTGGGGTTAGTGTGTTTTTCTTCTAACTTAAGCATTGTTTATTTTATAAGAATGGGTGGGGTTTTTTTGCTTTTGCAAAGAAACTTTGCACATAAGAATGTAGGCAAAGGGTGAGAAGTAGAAGGTAGAGGGATAGATTAAATACAAAGTTCACACAAACTTTTAAAAATAGGAAGTTTTTCTTGATGAAAGTCACAGGTCAATAGAACAGTGCAGTCGTTTTCATTATGGGGAAGCTCACGGTAGTTTTTTAACTTTGTGACTTTGGAAAATTAACATTCATTTCTTTGGCTGCATTATATTTTGTTCTGCTGTACCTTGATGGTTGAGATAGCACAAGAACCTGGTTACTTTCTCCTTCATGAAATGAGAATATTGATGCACAATAAATTTCTTAGTGTAAAAAATTTATTTATTTGATAAATTTATTGTAAAACCACATTAATTCATACTTTTCATGTTTAGAATTTATAATTTAGGTCTATGTGGAGGTTTTTCTTTTACACTTAAGTGAAATAATTCGTCAAACTTTTATTAGGTTAAAGCCTGTGAAGTTACTTATATTTTGGGCCTGCGGTGTGGTTGCTCTTCTTTAATGAGTAAATCATTCATCTGGTTAAAATAAAATATACAGTAAAATTTCTTGGTTTACCCAAATCCACTCCTTTGCCTCCACGTTGGTTTTCTATGTATTTTTTCCAGAGTTTCATTATGCAAATATAAGTAAATATTTGCTTAGTTTTTTAAACAGGAAAGTAGCATACTGCACACACTGTTCTGCATCTTTTTTTTTTTTTTTTAAGTCAGTTAACAGTGTATCGGGAAGTCTTAACTGGAATAGAGAGAGCATATTCTTTTGTTTTTACTGCATAGATCCCTGTTGTATGGATGCAATGTTATGATTCATTTGATTTGTTGTACTTGATCTCCACTTGAAAAGGTAATAGTATGCCCCATTTTTTCAGAAGAGTCCTGGTTTATATCTCCTTATGTAATTATTAGTAGCTCCCCTTATCACTCTCATATGTATCCAGGTTTTGATGATTGATTATATGGTAATTATTTATTGATGCATATTGGGTGGATTCTCTTCATTTGCTTTTAGATTAGGAAGCAGCAACTCTTGAAAGGTAGTTTATCATACAGATTTTCATTAGTTCTTATAGGTCTTGGTTCTGATAATGTGAACTTAGAAGTTTTATTTTCTGGGTAGCCCATCTTTTGTTTAAGAGTTTCTGTACTGTTGGGGACTTTTCTGGATAAGTCTTTCTAATATTTGGAGTTGAGACCTTCTTTAGTTTTCCATGTTTTCTTCCTGTAAGCATTTATATTGTCTGATTTTCACTCCCTCTTTCCCTTCCTCCCTTTTTCTTTTCCTTCCCCACCCCACCTTCCTCTTTCTTTTCACGTATCAGGAATTTTTAAGGAAACAGTAACAAGACAAATTGCAGTTTGTAATGTGTTAAACTGAGGATGAAAACTGTGTGCATGTGTATACCCAAGCAGATAGAATTTGTAGCCAGAATCAGTGATCCATATTTTTTGAACTTCTGTCATATACAGCTCCTGACTTAAAAACTTGGTTAGAATAAAGAAGTAACACATCTCTTCAAAATCATTCTTGCTTTATAGAAAACGATAAGAAGAGGGCAAGGAGATTTTCCTTAAACCATTAATGTCTTTTGATGCCCATAAGAAATCCCATCTTTGGGGAATTGTGTGTCACTTCTTTCCCTAAAGTTTTAGTTGAGGTGTGCCTGGCTAGCTTATTTGGTAGAACATATGACTCTTGATCTTGGGGTTGTAAATTCAAGCCCTAAGTTGAGCATAGAAATTACTTAAAAAAAAAAAAATCTTAAAAAAAAGAAATTACATTTTAGTTTAGTGATTTATTTAGTTAAAATTAATGGCTGCTCAAAATGAAATAATATGCATACGTTTGTGTTACTCATTTTCTACATATCTAAGATGATTTGATTTCTAAGACAATAATGATGCAAATATGCCCTACTACTTATATCTTGATGACTCTGAAGTCTTCAGGGTATGCCTTGACTGTGTTTTATGTTGTGTAATTCTCTGATGTACAGTGGAATAACTCACATGTAATGCATTTGTGTTTTTATATTTCTTTAAGCACTAAAAAATGTTAAGAAAACTTAACATATGTTGTGCTTTACATTAAATAGATTAGTGGTTAATTAACACCAGGACATAGTGTTGAATTCTGTGAATTTGCCCATGGATAGAAAAGAGGATATTAGGGGTCACTGGGTGGCTTAGTCAGTTGAGTCCAGTTCTTGATTTCGGCTCAGGTCTGGATCTCAGGGTCATGAGATCGAGCCCCATATTGGGCTCTGTGCTCATTGCAAAGTCTGTGTGTACCTATCCCTTTGCTCCTCCCGCTGCTTTTGCCCTCTCTTTCTCAAATAAATAAATAAAATCTTTAAAAAAAAAAAAGAGGATGTTAGTATATTGAGTAGAATGTACTCAATAAATGGAGTAGTGCTGTGAGTTGTAGGAGACAGGGATGTATATTTAATTATTTTGGCCCATATTGCTAATTACCCGAATCTGGTTTCTTACCTATTTTAATCACATTTCTGAACTATAAGTAGGTTACAGTAGTAGGCAGATACCTGAAAGCTTGCTTTCTTTAAAGCAGTTCTGATAACTTCAATTTGACTTGTGAGGCTGAAGTGATAGATATTGAGTGAAAGTAAAATTTCCTCAAACTTAGCACATTTTGGTTGTATTTTCAAATTGACCTAATTTAAATCCTCATATTTAAATCCCCTAATTTCTTATCCCCGTATTTAAAGATATGGGTAGATCTGGCCCATCCCTTATTATTTTTCTTCTGATTTTGATATTTGAAGGAAGTAAAGTTAATCTAGGACTCTGTTCTGTTGGAATTTCATCCCACTGATGCAAGTATTTTGCTGCTAGAGCCTTTTCAAGGTGGTAGATATTTCTATTAATAGTGTGAGAGAGATGACTGGCGATGATGAATAGGGAGTGTTTGAGAAATGACCCAGAGTTGGTGGACAGGTTCTTTGTATGGGATCCCTACTTGAATGCAAATTCAGTAGAGTGGTTTGAAGATGTAGGTGATAATTATGTTTCTTTATACATTTGAGAAGGCAGGTAGCAGCGTTCTCCACAAGCTGGAGTCTGGAGAGCAGGCATTTCACGAGGCCCTAGAGAAGGGAATTACAGCAGTCAAAGAAAGAAGAGATGTAAGTATGGATGAGGATTTTCCATAAGTGGAGTGAGTGGTTTTCCATGAGTGGAGTTGAGGCAGTTGCATATGTAGGGCAGGTTCGGAATAACTTAGGAATAGATAGAGCACTGATAAGTAGAAGGTCAGGCTGACAAGGAGAGGATTGAGAATTTTTAAAGTATGGGGTGAGAGAGGGCATTTTAAAGTTTTTAATACTTATTCTTAGCCAAACTAATTTAGTCATTTCTTACTATAGGAAGTTATATTTGGAGGCCTGGGAGATGAGGGGAGGGTGGGAAGAAAATCCCATTAGGCTACTTTTTGTGTTGTATCTTACTGAATGATTATTGGTGAAAATACTGAACAATGTCAGTTGGTTTACGTAAAGCTTATTGAATTGAATATAATGTGTTCAAAGTAATTGAGTATAAAGTATTTGTAATTCCTAAGAGCTCTTGACTGTAGGTATAAACTAGTTTTTAAAACATCTACTGTAGCATGTTAAAATAGCAGTACCTCTCTACTGAAAATTTGTGGAATGAATAAATATTTATTCTCAGCTTAAATAACCATCTTAAATAAAAATTTTTTAAATATACTATTGTGGTACCCAAACCTTTATTGATCAGCCGCAGTAATTCCCATTTACTACCTCTGAAAACAGTATTTTCTTGCCATTTTTTTTTCCTGCTTGAGTTACCAGGTAGATGTTAAGTATATTCTTGAATTTCATTAATTTATTAAATACATCTGGGGAAAAATGAAGGTTATTTTCCATGTGATTCTGTTTAAAAACTGATTTATCATATGAAATTTTGATCTTTGTATGTAAATCTTACCGTTCAGTTAATGATCATTTACTGATTTTTAGTATTTTCATCATTGTTCAACATGATGGGGATAGACGAGGGTTAGCATTTAGAAGCACAGCAAATTTAGCTGAATCTGCTGCATATGCTTTATATATATGAAGTAAATGGTTCACAAATTGAGGTCTTTAAGTATTTTTTTTTTTTTTAAGATTTTATTTATTTATTTGACAGATCACAAGCAGGCAGAGAGGCAGGCAGAGAGAGAGGAGGAAGCAGGCTCCCCTAGAGAGCAGAGAGCCCGATGCGGGGCTCGATCCCAGGACTCTGAGATCATGACCTGAGCCGAAGGCAGCGGCTTAACCCACTGAGCCACCCAGGCGCCCCGGTCTTTAAGTATTTTTGTTAGTAATGAATTTTTAGTGACCCAGATGACTAGTGACCTTGATACACAGGGGTTGAGAGCTCCTGCTTTAGTTTGGTGGCAAATACTCTCTGTCTGTCTCAAAAAAGAAGTGATGTTAAATGTAGAAACTAGGCTCTACGCTATATAGAAATAATTCCAGTTACAATGATAGCTATTATTTATTGCTTAGTATGTATAGACACTATAGAAGAGCTTGCATATATTATTTAATCCTTTCAACTAGCCTTATAAGGTAGGTAGTATGTATAGCATCTCCATTTTATTCATAGGCTTGGAGAAGTTAAGTAAGTTGAGGGATAGTTAAGGGCACAGTAGGAATGTGAAATATATATCTTTCTGCCTTCAGAGTCTGGCTTTTAAGTACTTACTGTGTTACACTTGAAAGCAGGCAGTCTATACTTGTTGATTACAAGTGTGCTAGAATGCCATGGAGAAATTACCTATCTTCTGGTTAAAGTTTACTTTCTGAGGGTATTCTAGCAACTGTGTTTTGACTGTCGGGAAAGAGTACCTCTCTTACACACAGTGGTAAATTTATTTTAGGTATTTCCAGTGCATTTGGCTAGAATGGATAAAGGTATACTTTTACTGCTCTGTGTTTTCAATGACTAGTATTAAATTATAAAAGATGTTAAGATATTTTATGGCTAGTTTCTTCTTTGGGATAGCTTGACAAGTTATTTTCTCATTTGGAAATATTTTGTGGGGGTTTTCCTTTTTCGATATTCATTGTCTTTTTATCAGAATGATTATTTACTTATGTAGCCAGTTTGATAATGGAAGACATTTTATAGCCCCTGCCAGAAAGAAAATTATAGCCTTGAGTTGTGTTTACTGGCCAAAACAATGAGTTCCCCCTTGTAAGGTCCAGTCTCTATGAAAAATTCCATCTGAATCATTTAGAAGTTAGCTGACATTTTCTTTTTTTTTTTTTTTTATTTGACAGAGATCACAAGTAGGTGGAAAGGCAGGCAGAGAGAGAGGAAGGGAAGGAGGCTCCCTTCTGAGCAGAGAGCCCGATGCAGGGTTTACAGGGCTCGATCCCAGGACCCTGGGATCATGACCTGAGCCTAAGGCAGAGGCTTTAACCCACTGAGCCACACAGGTGCTCCTAGCTGACATTTTCTAAAACATAGTTAACACCTTAAGGCAAAATTTCTCTGCCCTTTTCCAGCACTTATACTATATTAAAATCACTTGCTAAATGCACCTGGAAATTGAGAGGTTAGTTGGAAGTCTTCATAACTATTTAGTCTGTAAAACTGATTGGTAGGAAATGAAGATTTTTTAATGTTAACTAACTGCAGTGTGCAGGGTTTTCATTGTTTACATTCATACTCATATTCCTAGTGATATACTAAGGTAATCATAAGTTTGTGCTTTAAAATGTTAAGTTTGGTTTGCGGTTTTCTTCTAATATGGGAGAGTGGCAATTGCTTAGTCTGTTAGGAAAATTGGTCCTAGGAAATGAAGTAAAAAATGAGTTGTGTTAAAATTTTCTTAGAATAGTATATTTTAGATAATGCCAATTAAGTTATATTAAATTTTGATTTTCAATTTCTTATTTATATAGGTTAATGAACTTTCTGAGGAAGAAGAGGAAGACGAAAAGCTGGAACATATAGAAGAACTTCCAGAAGAGGGTGCAGAAAAATCAAGTGACATGGCAGAGGTGGTACAATTAAGGATGACTGAGGACATCCTGGAACCAAGTAGTGTTACAGCATCAACAAGGTAGTATTTCAGTTGAAAGAACTTTAGCTTTTGAACATTTTATTCTAGATGTAGATTCACTGAAGCACTGAATCATGCAAATTGTAATAGTGTGTGAAAGATTAGTTTGTGTGTGGAGGCATCTGTGTAGCTCAGTCAGTTAAGCATCTGCTTTCGGCTCAGGTTATGATCCCGGGGTCCTGAGATGGAGCCCTGCATTGGGCTCCCTGCTCAGTGGGAAATCTGCTGCTCTCTCTCTCTCTGTTGCACTCCCCCTGCTCATGCATGCGCTTGCTCTTTCTCTCGCTTGCTTACTCTCTCTCAAATCTTAAAAAAAAAAGATTGATGTGTGTGTAAAAAAGAGCAATGAGAAAATTTTAAGCAAATCTGCTAAGAAAATTTCAGGTATTAGCCTTTATATTTCTCTCCCTCCCAACCTTTTAAAAAAGATTTTATGTATTTGAGAGAGACAGGGTGAGAGAACACAAGCGGGGGGAGTGCAACAGGGGGAGAGGGAGAAGCTGACTTCCCACTGAGCAGGAGCCTGACATGAGGCTTGATCCCAGAACCCCAAGATCATGACCCGAGCCCAAGGCAGACAGACACTCAACCAACTGAGCCACCCAGGTGCCCCTAGTATTTAGACTTCTTTTTCAAAAGAAAACCTCTTACATTTATTCTTAAAATTTGTTTTTGTATTTTTAGTATGTTTTAGTTGAGTTGGGTGAAATTTAAGAACCTTTGGAAATGGAATGATAGTGTGGTTGAATTGACTTGTATTTCCAACTTCTGGGTTAGAACTAGGTTGTTAGGCTGTAAGGAGAGAACTCCGATACGGTAAGATAGTTCTTCCCAATCTTTTCATGTAGGAAGGGATAATATTCACATGGCATACTGTGTAAACTTCATAAATGTAGTAGGGTGGAGGCACTGTCTTAGTGCATAGGTGGAGTCATTGGATACACTGTTTAGGAAGCTTTATTTATTTATTAAGATTTTATTTATTTGTCAGAGAGCAAGCAAGTGCACAAGCAGTGGGAGAGCAGCAGGTAGAGGTTTTGGATGATTGATTGCATGGAAGTAAAAAAAAAAAATACATTCTTTGATTGCCCACCATGGATGAAAGAAAAATAGGGAAAAATAGCCCTAGAATGCACAAGCCCTAGCATATAGGGAGCTATGTATAAATTTGTTTTATGAAATTAGTGGATACTGGAGATTGAACTTTTGGTAGCTTTTAATGTTCTATTTTTTTGAGTTTTTCTGAGAGGTGGTTCATGAACATAGTATTAGGTATCTACTCTATTTCTTTTCACAAATAGCTGTGGGAAAATATGTTAGACCCTAGGGAAATAAACCTTTAGTGATGGTTTAAAATAGCCATTCTCAAACTTCCTGTTTTCAAATGTTACATTCTTAAAAATTATTGACTCCAAAGACCTTTGTTAATGTTGATTATACCGATGGGCATTTACCATGTTGTAAATTAAAAACAGCATGTTTGAGGCACTGGAAGTGTTTCTTTGTAGACTTGTAGTTGGGAAAATGCTTATGTACAGCTATTTATGACTGAAGAGGCTTTTTCTTTTTGTTTTTATGTGTTTTTTTTTCTTTGTTTTACCTAACAGTTTTTTGACTGATAAATTCCTCCTCCTTTGTTAGTTTTATTTTTTTTTATTTTTTTATTTTTTAAGATTTTATTTATTTATTTGATAGACAGAGATCACAAGTAGACAGACAGGCAGGCAGAGAGAGAGAGGGAAGCAGGCTCCCCGCTGAGCAGAGAGCCCGATGTGGGACTCGATCCCAGGACCCTGAGATCATGACCCAAGCCGAAGGCAGTGGCTTAACCCACTGAGCCACCCAGGCGCCCCTCCTTTGTTAGTTTTAGATCAGCAGTTCTCAGACTTGATCTTATAACACCCTTATACACTTAAAAATTATTTAGGACCCGAAGAACTTTTCTTTTCGTGGGTTGTAATTATTGGTATTTACTATATTAGGAATTAAAACTGAGAAATTTATATATATTTATAAAGTAGCAATAAACCTATTACATGTTAATGTAAAAATTTTATTTATTTATTTATTTTTTAAAAGATTTTATTTATTCATTTGAGATAGAGACAGAGAGAGCACAAGCAGGGGTAGAGAAGCGAGGGAGAGGGAGAAGGAAACTCCCTGCTGAGTCGGGAGCTGGACATGGGGCTTAGTCCCAGGACCTGGAGATCACGACCTAAGCTGAAGGCAGACCTTAACCATGTGAGGCACGCAAGTGCCCCCTTAATGTAAAATTTTAAAATGTAACTGTGTTTTCCAAAATCTCCAAAAACCTTCTTAGTGAAAAATTTTTTAGTGGCTTGTTTTATATTTTTACAGATATAAGTGTCTTTAATGTCTGGCTTAGTAGATGACAGCTGAATTCTTTTTTTTTTTTTTTTTTTTAATTTTTTTTTTTTTTTAAAGATTTTATTTATTTATTTGTCAGAGAGAGAGAGGGAGAGAGAGCAAGCACAGGCAGACAGAATGGCAGGCAGAGGCAGAGGGAGAAGCAGGCTCCCCGATGAGCAAGGAGCCCGATGTGGGACTCGATCCCAGGACGCTGGGATCATGACCTGAGCCGAAGGCAGCTGCTTAACCAACTGAGCCACCCAGGCGTCCCGACAGCTGAATTCTTGCATTTTCCTCTGTATTGCATTTCTTGTTGTTTGTTATTTTGGTTAAAGTATGTGAAGAAAATTTGCCATCACACCAGTATGTAGTTAGAAATAGAATATTCGTAGTCTTTTCAGGTAATTGTGTGTCCATTCTTCTTTGATAATAGGCCAAAACATTGAGTAGCAGCTTCTTCAAAGTTATTTGTATTATGAAATTTGAAACCATATCTGTGTTTTTTTTCAGCTCTGATCTTTTGGTCTGTCTTGTGCTGTGATTTTATTTATGCTTGATTTTGTAACTTGGTATATTGGGCATTTAGAAAATGCAGCTTAAGGGAGTTATTCAGCTCTTCCAAATGATGATACATTTTGTTATATAATATCAACAGTTCACATTCTTTAATATCACCATTGATTATATCAAAAGTGTCTTTTAAGTACTGGGACATTAGTGAGTTCATGGTAAAAATAAAGGTTTTCCACAATTCAGATTTTTTCTGAAAACTTAAATTTTATCAGTACTGTCACTTGCTTTTCTTGAAGTCTCAGTCTTACTCATTTTTGAGAAGATGTCTGCCACATATTCAGGTTGAAGTAACCATAGTTTGTCAGCCTGTCTCAATTGAAAATGGTGTTCTGTGATAAAACTTCAGCTCACAATTTAGACAAGACAGGCATTGTACTGCATTATGCGGCAGAAGTGTTTTATGTGTGCTTCCCATTTTGTGACACCAAATATTAAATGAAGTGTACTCAGGGTTGAGATAAAACTAATAATTTTTACTGCTTCTTCATCAAGGACTAGTCCTCTATTAAAAAAATTACAAGTAGGTGGTGGTAAAGAATGCAGTGGCCCTGGTACAGTCGTGTATGACTTGCCTGGATTTATGCTAAGACCTCAGCATTTTTTTGGCCATTGATACTGTATCATCATGCAAATGTCAGCACAGTGGAAAAGGCAAATACTATGAAAATAGCTTTGGTCTTTTGGTTCACAGACCATCCTTTGACAACCGGTGGTTTAAATATTTATGTAGCAGTGGTGTTGATTGGTCTATTCATTCATTCTTCCTCCCTCCCTCTCTTTTCATTTCTTCTTTCTTTCTTTCTCTCTTAAGATTTTATTTGAGAGAGAAAGAGTGCACGTGCCTGTGCACAAGTGAGGGGCAGAGGAAGAGGGAGAAGCGGGCTCCCCATTGAGCAGGGAACCCCAGTGAAAGTCTCGGTCCCCAGGATCCTGGGATCCTGACCTGAGCCAAAGGCAGACACTTAACCAACTGAGCCATTGAGGCACCCCAACATCTATTATTTCTTTGTATTGTTTGCTGTTAGTCATATTTTGTGACAGTTGACCTGATAGCAGAGAGGAAAAAATGGTGGGGTTTAGGTTTAAGTAGCTTAGGGTACACAAAAAGCATCAGTCTTATCCATGAGGTCCATGGAAATCTCAAGATCAGTTTCAAAGTACCTTTAGAAAGCATAAAATGTGCTTTCTATCCACATATTTATCTGTTACTTAGCTTTGCTATTTAAATATACAGATTTTAGGGGAATTCTTACTTTTAAAAAACATTTTTAAAAAGATTTTATTTTAATATTTATTATTATTAGAGAAGGCATGAGGTGTGGGGAGGGGTAGATGGAAGAGGGACAAGCAGAATCTCTGCTGACCACGGAGCCCAGTGTGGAACTTGATCTCAGGACCCTGGGATCATGACCCAAGTGGAAAGGAGAGGCTCTAACCCACTAAGCCACCTAGGCGCCTATAAATTTTTTTTTTTTAAAGATTTTATTTATTTATTTGACAGACAGAGATCACAAGTAGGCAGAAAGGCAGGCAGAGAGAGAGGGGGAGGCAGGCTTCCTGCTGAGCAGAGAGCCCAAAGCTGGGCTCCATCCCAGGACCCTGAGATCATGACCTGAGCCGAAAGCAGAGGCTTTAACCCACAGAGCCACCCAGGTGCCCCAAGCACCCCTACCTTTAAAATATTTAAGACAGGTGGGGGAGTTCTGAATAAGTTCTTAACTTTTTTTTTCTGAACACGTTCTTAACTTTTTTTTTTTTTTTTTTTTTTAACATTTGTGCCTCATAATCTTTTACGTAGGCTTCAGGTTTAGGCAAATTTTAACTTATGCTCATATTTACAGAAATACACAGCAAAAAGTTAATTGGCATTATTATAGACTTCATTTATAGTTGTCCCTCCCCCCCTTTTTTTTGAGAGAGAAAGAGAGCATGCACATATGTGCATGTGTGAGTTGTGAATTGGGGAGCAGAGGGAGAGAGAGAATCTCTAGCAGGTTCCACACCCACAGGAACCTGACTTGGGGCTTAATCCCATGACCTCATTGCCCCAAGATCATGACCTGAGCTGAAATCAAAAGTGGGATAGTTAACTGACGGAGTCCTCTAGAAGTCCCTACAGTTGTGCTTTTAATGCCTTGCTAAAACTTGGGATTTAGAAATGGAAATTTCGGTATTCTTTTTATTGGCTGTGGTGGGCTGCTTCTTTTTTTTTTTTTTTTTTTTAAGATTTTATTTGGGAGAGAGAATGAGCAGTTGGGTGGGGCAGAGGGAAAGAGAGAGAGAGAATGAGAATGAGAGGCATACTCCCCACTGAGCAGGAATCCTTGTGCGGGGCTCCATCCCAGGATCCAGAGATCATAACCTGAGCCACCCAGGCACCCTGGTAGGGCTTCATTTTTGTGAGTTCGTTGGTTACTGGTGGTTTGTTCTTTTTGATACAGAAAAGAAGATGTAGTGATTGAGGAAGAGCTCTGAGTTTAGGGTTTTGAAATTAGTCTCTCCAACTTCATTCTGTGGATGCCTTATTGCTAAGGAAATGAGCCTTCACTGGACTACAGATAGGTGAAAAAAATAGTCATAACTTTTTCCCTTTTCATCCATTGAGTCAGTTAGTTTGCAGAATATTCATTTGGCAGATTTTTATCAATTCACCGTGTTTTCATTAGTTGGGTTCCACTTAAGTGAAAGAGAATGTATTTTGGTGAAGTATCAGATATGTTGGGTGGAAAAGAGTAGAATTTATGCTCTGGTTCATAAGAAAGGTTTATTAAAGTGAAATTTCCTTTAAAGTACCAGAGCATAATAGATATTGATAGTTTCTCTTCTCTTCCCCTTGCCCTATAAATGATGGATTTAATATTTTTATTTTATTTTTATTATTATTATTTTTTTGGTGGTCAGCAAAGCAAAGTTTATTGAGTGATAGAATACAAAGCTCCCAAAGAGGAGGGGGCCCCAAGAGGGTTGCCTGCATTTAATATTTTAAAGACTTGTAGTTGTTACAACTTAACTGACAGAAATAGTAAGGAATCTTTCTTTCTTTTTATTCTTTCATAGGTATAGGATAGTCCCAGGTTGTTGGGGAAAGTGAAGAAAGGGTTTTTGCCTTTGGCTTGAAAGGAATATATGATTTTTGTTTGTTTGTTTATTTTTTACATAAATTTGCTTTTTGAAATTACCATTTTTTTTTAAGATTTTTTTTTTTTTTTTTTTTTATTCACTTGACAGAGATCACAAGTAGGTAGAGAGACAGGCAGAGAGAGAGGAGGAAGCAGGCTCCCCGCTGAGCAGAGAGAGCCCGATGCGGGGCTCGATCCCAGGACCCTGGGATCATGACCTGAGCCGAAGGCAGAGGCTTTAACCCACTGAGCCACCCAGGCGCCCTGAAATTACCATTTTTTAAAAATAATTTTGGTGTGGTTTTGGCATAAATTATATGGAAATCCTAATTTTAGATTAGAAAAATTTACCACTAGAGCTTTTCTGAATATGGTTAGTAAATGAACAGTAGTGATACTGTACCTATTATACATCTGTTTTATCAGTTTCATAACATATTCTTGAATAGTATAGTTTCATAACATATCCTCGAATAGTATAGTATGACTAATGAAAACAAACAGATTGGTTTTTCTGCTTTAAATTGGATTAGGCTGAAATATTCTTATAAAAGTTATATTCTTATAGAAGTTCTACCCATACTCAAAATTTCATGCCCTTTTCCTGTGTCCTGAAAAGTTGGCACAGACTTGGGAAGAAATTTGCGGTTTCCTGATGAGGTCTTTCCTTGTCAGTAGTGACCTCATGTTGCAGCCTGCTTCCATTTAGACTACAGCTCTAATAATTGCTCAGCAGTTTTTATAAGCCTATCACCATCCTTCATGGTGTTTGAAGTCTCTCTATCTGCTGTTACTTGTTGGGAGATGCATTGGATTCATAATGGCTTGCAGAGCTCTGTTGCACACGTAAAATGATCTGTATCAGATTTAATTGAAGCAGAGTTGCAGTACTGTTACTGAAGTGTTATTTGTAACATCAAATAGTTGTCATTGGGAGATTGAAATAATAGTATTTCCCTATGATTACTGTATTTGAATTACAAAATCTTACAATTGGAATAAATGGCTGCAAGATTGATTTTATGTAATGTTCTCTAGAAGATTATGTGATGGTAGGCAGATTTAAAAGTAGAGTTAACAGAAGGGAGAAAAAGTTCAGAGAATGACTATAAACTTTAAACATTATACTTGACTGAGGACTTTAAAATATGCATGACCCTTGTACTTTATTGTTGGTTCTCTTAGTCTGTCTTCTTCCAGGGGGGTTTAGTGAAAACAGAATAAACATGGTCTTTATGGCATCTGTCTATATAGTATGTAAGTAATTTGACCTTAAATTTGTCAGCAACTTTTTTTTTTTTTTTTTTGAAGATTTTATTTATTTATTTGACAGAGAGAGAGATCACAAGTAGGTAGAGAGGCAGGCAGAAGGAGAGGGGGAAGCAGGCTCTCTGCTCAGCAGATGTTGGACTTGATCCCAGGACCCTGAGATCCCAAGATGTCGGACTTGATCCCAGGACCCTGAGATCATGACCTGAGCCCAAGCAGAGGCTTAACCACTGAGCCACCCAGGCGCCCCAGAAGTATTTTTCTTATGTCTTTATTAATCAGAACTCATATCCTTATGATACCTATGCTATTTTGTTGCTGATACAAATGGCATAACTGTATTGACAAATAGTTTTTACAGTTAAGTATTAGTCATGGTTTGTGCATAAGTGCTTTTTTACCCAAGGAAATTGACTATATTCTGAAAATATAAATTCTTTGAAAATAAATTCTTTGAAAACCAGATCAGTCCTTTGTCCTTTACAAGCTCAGAGAATGAAGTTGTACAGTCAGCTTTGTAGTATGAATGACAGTCTGACTTAAAAGTACAAAATCTATTTATTTGATTTATTTACTATAGCTTGTTGGGGTGGGAAGAATATTATTGAAAGGAACTGTTTATTTGATTGTCGCTGCATATTTTTTGGAGCTAAGGGACCTTTACTTTACAATATTAAGGGACCTTTACAATATTATTAAAAAGGGGTAGAAACCAAAAAGATTAATTCCTCTGCCTATCCATCCAATATAAGATTGGTAGAACTTTTCCTCTTTTTGGCTCTTTTGGATAACTGGAACATTTTATGAAAATTTAGTCATTTTGAAAGGTGGAAATATATCTAGCAACTTTAACTTCTTTAACTTATTAGTATGGGTAAGAGTTATCACTAGTTCTGATAAAAAAATGGTACTTTTGGGGCCTACCTCAGAGATTTAGGGAGGGCCCCAGAAATCTATTCTTTAAAAGCTTTTTTAAAAAATGGAAAATAAGTCATACATGCAGAAATAGGCATAAAACAAATGTTTAGCAAAACCAAGTTAGTCAAAGCATCTGTCTATGTGTATAACCACCAACTAGATCTAGACGTAAACACTGATAGTACCCCAGTAAGTCTCAGAATCCTGATCTCCACCCATCCCCCAACTAAAGGAAACCACTATGTTGACTTTTTTTTGTCAATACATAGCCTTTTAAAACATTTTTTTCTTATTATTTAAATTCAGTTGACATATAGTATATTACTAGTTTCAGAGGTAGGGTTCAGTGATTGATCAGTTGTATTTAATACCCAGTGCTCATTACATCATGTGCACTCTTTAATGTTCATCATCCAGTTACCCCATTGCCCGGTGCCCCTCCCGTTGAGCAACCCTCAGTTTGTTTCCAGTGACTAGGAGTCTCTTATGGTTTGTCTTCCTCTGATTTCATCTTGTTTTATTTTTCCCCCTCTTCCCATATGCTCCTCTGTTTTGTTTCTTAAATTCCACACATGAATGAAATCATATGATAATTATCTTTCTCTGATTGACTTATTTTGCTTAGTATAATACCCTCTAGTTCCATTTGCATTGTTGCAAATGATAAGGTTTCCTTTTTTAAAATTAAATAGAAAATTTTTTACAAGATATTATTTATTTGAGATAGAGTGAGAAAGCATGAGTTGGGGGGAGGGGCAGAGGGAGAGGAAGAAGCAGGTTTTCCACTGAGCGGGGAGCCTAATGTGGGGCTCAATCCTAGGACCCTGGGATCATGACCCAAGTTGAAGGCAGACGCTTAACCCACTGAGCCACCCAGGCACCCCTGCATATATACCTCTTAAGAAGCACAGTCAAGGGGCGCCTGGGTGGCCCAGAAAGCCTCTACCTTCAGCTCGGGTCATGATCCCAGGGTCCTGGGGTCGAGCCCTGCATTGGGCTCTCTGCTCAGAGGGGAGCCTGCTTCACCCACTTCTCTCTCTGCCTGCCTCTCTGCCTACTTGTGATATCTGTTTGTCAAATAAATAAATAAAAATCTTAAAAAAAAAAAAAAAAAAAAAGCACAGTCAAGACAGACTATTTCCATCACCCAACAGTTGGGCCCCAGACTGCCACTGATCTGCTTTCTGTCATTGTGTAGATAAAGTTAGCCTGTTTTACAATTTCATGCAAATAGAGTCTCCTACAGTAGGTAGTCTTTTGTGTCTGGCATCTCTGCTTGGCATTAGGTTGAGATGCATGTTGTTGCATGTTTCAGATGTTTGTGCCATTTATTTAGTTATTTTAAAAATATTTATTTTTAAAATTTTGTTTATTTATTTGACAGAGAGCACAAGCACGGGGAACAGCAGAGGGAGAGGGAGAGGTAGGCTCTTGGCCGATCAGAGCCCGTTGTGGGGCATGATCCAGTACCCTTGGATCATGACCTGAGCCAAAGCCAGGCGCTTAAGCAACTGAGCCACCCAGGCGCCTCTTTGTGCCTTTTATTTAAAAAAATACTGAGCGTATTCCTTTGTAAAGGATGTCCCACACCTTGTGTCTGCTTTCACCTGTTTGGGTTGATACCTTTGTTTGGCTGTTGTGAATAAAGCCTCTGTGTTTGTGCAAGTCTTCCAGTGGAATTAAGCTTTCACTTCTCTTGAGTAAATACCCAGGAGTACAATTGCTGGCTCATTTGCTAGGTTTTTTAGGGAAGTGCTAAACTGATTTCCAAAGTGATTGGGACGTTTTAAATTTCCAGCGTCAGTATAGGAAAGTTCTAGTTGCTTCACATCCTTATCTTACCAGCACTTTGATTTTACTTTTAAACATTTTAGTGGTATCCACATCTTGTTGTGGGTTTCAGTTAAACTTTTAACTATGGTAAAAATGAGGATGTTATCTATATTTTTATAATTATCAGTAGATACCGTGGTGCAGAATTTGCTAAGGAAGGCCTATTAATGGTACAGTGAATGAAGTAGTATGATTTTAGTATCGATTTTGCCTTTTTTGTAACTTGAGAACATCCTCTAGTAGTAGCATATTGCTTTTACTTCTGGGAAGGAATACAGAGTATTCATTGAGCCCTTATACTATCCTAGATGAGGTTGTTTTGTTGGGGGTAGTAGTCTACATTTTTCCTTTGAGCCTTGGAATTTAGGTCAGTGTTTCTCCAAGTGAGCACCAAATGAAGTAGTTGGCGCCACACACACACACACACACACAAGGGTATGTATATTTATTTTTTTGTGTGAAAAATAATTTTTTAAAAAAGATTTATTCATTTGAGAGAGAGAATGAGAGACAGAGAGTGTGAGAGGGAGGAGGCTGGTCAGCGGGAGAAGCAGACTCCCCACCAAGCAGGGAGCCTGATAATGGGACTCAATCCCAGGACTCCAAGATGATAACCTGAGCCGATGGCAGTTGCTTAACCAACTGAGCCACCTGGGCATCCCAAAAATAAATTTTTTAGAAAATTAGAATCCTACTCTGCCAGAAACGAACCTAAAACGTGGTGTTTGTTCCCCTGATTGTGTCAAGGTAGTGCACCTGTGGCAGTTTTCAACACTTTTTATAGTTACTTAGTACTGAAAAGTTTTATACCTAATGTCTTTCTTTGATTACAGTGCCCATTTATCTCCCATCAGCATCTTACCAGCCTCTGCGGAGTAAGTAATATACTTGCAGAAGACCATTTTTTTTTTTAATTTAAAAATATTACTTCACTGTAGAAATAAAAATCATGTATTTATTAAATAAAAACATGTTTAAAAATTGTAAACTTATTGTGCTTACCTTAGGGGAAGGATTGTACATAAGGGAGTGAAACTAGTTAATATTTTTATGTACTGCAATAGGAACAAATGAAGAAGGAATGCATTGCCTAATATATAAAATAAAGATTGAACTTTCTTCAGATGATTTTTTTGGTCTTCTGAAATGATTGAGAAATGTCATAGATCTTTTTTTATTAAGTTTTCTTTGAGAAGTAAACTTCATGTAACAAATGTTGACAGGACCCCTAGAGTTTCTTTGATTTAGCTGAATGTTGACAAATTATTTTGCTTTATACATGTAGCTTTAAAAAATCTGTTTAAATGGTTTTTCTGTAGAGGAGCAAGGAACGAATTACTGGGACAACTGATCTTTCCCACCTTAGTAGTAATAGTGATATGATTGATTTGTATGATAATTTCTTTTAAAAATTTAATCCATTATCATGTATTCCTTTTATGTGTTTCTTTTTTTACTCTGGTTTACCCATTTAAATACCTTGATAATTTGTTTTATTACTCACGTTTTAACATTTGTAATTATGTGGCCAAATACACAGGGTGACTGCTTCTCACTAACATGTGTTCTGTTTTATAGCATTTTAGAAAGAACAATTAGAGCAGCTGTGGAACAGCACCTTTTTGATCTGCAGAGCAGCATAGATCATGATCTTAAGAATTTACAACAGCAGAGTCTGGTGTGTAATAACGAAGCAGAAAGTTTTAATTGTGATGGTGAAGGATCTAATAACCAGTAAGAAACTTTTTATAATGTTTCACTATTATTTTTCAGAAATATAAAATTGTTTTAATTGTTTTATCTTTTAAAAACCATAATTTACTTAAATAATGGGATCTCGGGGATTTCTGAAAGTGTGTGTGGAAAGTGACTTTGTATATATGTTGCATATATTCACTTAACATTGAAAATCTAAATCATCCATTATGGTAGTAGACATTAAATCCAGTACTGCCAGGTTTTCCTTCCTGAACATCAGTTGAAGTAGTGAGCTTACCTCACTATGTTGTATGAAGAATAACATTAAAAATACGAGACTCATACTGTGTGCCACACATGGTCACACCATGAGAGACATGAAATGGTCTAGACAGCTAGGTGCAGGGAGAACAGATTGGCATCACTCATGTTGCATTTACTCATTGAGTGAAATGGTGAACAGAATCATCCTTTGCTATTAAATTTTATGCCAGCTACTACCCTGCTGCCCTCCCTACGTACTTTTTTTTTTTAATAGTTTAGCTGTTAATAGTTGAATTTTGTATTAGTTAAAAGTACCTATGTGTGCTTTGTGATTTGTGATTTTCTTCCACTCTTCATCTGACTTGTTACCTTTAAGTGGATGAAAGGCCTTATCTCCTTTCCTGTTACCTCAGCCCTGCACTTGAGGGATATATAGGTGCCTTTCTTTGAGACCATAATACAGTGATTTTATAGTATTTAGTTACCAGATTTTATTTGGAGGACAGATGAGAAAGATGGATCCAAGTTTGGAGGATTCATAGGAGGTTAAAAAAAAAAAAGATTATTGTGTAAAGCGTTTTTTCCTTTCTTTCTTTCTTTCTTTCTTTTTTTTGAAGAGTTAGATTTTTTTTTTTTTAAAGGCCAAGTTTGCGTAGTACACTAGAATAGCTATTAAATATGAACTGAAACTGAAAAAATTAATGGATCTGAAAACCAGTGGTTGCAATATGTTTATTTTAGGAATACCATATTGTACAGCTGCAGGTGTGCTGTATATCTGAATAGATAGATGGCAGCACTAGCCTGTGCAGCTCTATGGCCCTGATTTGTAGTGCTTTGAAGGCATGATTAGAACTGATAAAACTGGGTTAACATAGGGACTATTTGGGCTGAATATGAAGGAAAAAAGCAGCATCTGAAAAAAAAATAATGTAACTAGAAGTTGGAAATTGTGGAGAACTGTTTCAAAGGTTATAATTAATATACATAGATTCCTTGGTGTTTGTCTTTAGCTTAGCTAGAGATCCTGAAACCCATGCCCATGCTCAATCTTATTTTTATCTCTGGGAAGTAACTCATGTTCCTTCATTGATGGTGGTATTGTCTCTGTAAACAAAAGCCTGCTGCAGTATTTTGCATATTCTAAATTATGTAACATGAAAAATCTGAAGTAGGAAGCTATTCCTATCATGCTTAATAAGGTGTTGGACATTATCATGTCTAGTGGTAGACTTGTATTTTAATTGGAACAGTTCATTATAATTGAGAGTATGCATTTGTAAGGGAAATTATTTTGATACATAAATTATTCTTTCAGCCATTCATTTGTTTTTGAAAATTTTCAGAGAGAATAACAAAGTAGTTTGAATTCCTAGAGAGACAAAGATAAACTGAGTGTGTTTAATAATCTAATTTGGCAAAATAAAGAAAGTGTGAAGTTTTATGAAAAGGACACATTTTCTTTAACAAGTGAAAGTTTCAGATCATTATTGATACTTATTTATTTAAAAGGCATTACATATTTAACATATGGCCTGATCCATTTTTTTAATCTTCATTACTAGGGTTGATATTGCTGATGATATTATTAATGCCAGTGAAAGTAACAGAGACTGTTCAGAACCTGTGGCTAGTACTAATTTAGACAATGAAGTTATGCAGCAAGATTTTGTATTTGAGGATGAAGAAAATAACCAGGTAAGAAATGCAAAGACTAAAATCTTTGTTTTAGGTTTGCTTTATGTGTTCCTTTTTTAAAATTTTATTTTATTTATTTATTTGACAGAGATCACAAGTAGGCAGAGAGGCAGGCAGAGAGAGAGAGAGGAGGAAGCAGGCTTCCTGCTGAACAGAGAGCCCGAAGTGGGGCTCGATTCCAGGACCCAGGGATCGTGACCTGAGCCAAAGGCAGAGGCTTTAACCCACTGAGCCACCCACGAACCCCCTTATATGTTCCTTTGGTATTAGAAGCTGACACATACTTGTCTTGATAATAAATCCTGAGAGCATACATCCTGTTAGTAAAGATCAGGAACCATCACTGGGTTGGGAATTAGATATAAAATATTGAAGAATATTTGCCTGGAAGGAAACAAATTATGATGTTATCTGAGGTTGTTGGTAGTATTATGGTTGAATTTCATTCATTTTAAAAGTTTTTCTCCTTTTTCCCAATTTTTTCTGAAGAATGCTATCCTAGGGGAAAAAAATCAGAATTTAAATTCAAAGTATGGTTTCTGCTGACTGTGTGTTGCTTTTGCACCATTGGAAAGCTGAAAAATTCAAGTCAAATCATTGGATGTCAGGGACTGTCTGTATATGATTTGCAAGTTTCTCTAAAGGTTGACTTTTCATTTTGTTGATGGTTCCTTTGCTCTGCAGAATTTTTATTTTGTTTTATTACTATTTTTTATTTTAGCTGTTCTTTTTTTAAACTTTTTATTAACATGTAATATATTATTTGCCCCAGGGATACAGGTCTGTGAATAGTCAAGCTTACATACTTAGCAGCACTCACCATAGCACATACCCTCCCCAATGTCCATAACCCAACCACCCTCTCCATACCCCACTCCCCCCGTCAACCCTCAGTTTGTTTTGTGAGATTAAGAGTCTTTTATGGTTTGTCTCCCTCCCGATCCCATCTTATTTCATTTTTTTCTTTCCTACCCCCCAAAACCCCCACTTTGTCTCTCAAATTCCTCATATCAGGGAGATCATATGATAATTGTCTTTCTCTGATTGACTTCTGTTGCTCAGCATAATACCCTCTAGTTCCATCCATGTCTTGCAAATGGCAGCATTTCATTTCTTTTGATGGCTGCATAGTATTCGTGTGTGTGTGTGTGTGTGTGTGTGTGTGTGTGTGTGTGTGTATACCACCACATCTTCTTTATCCATTCATCTTTTGATGGACATCTAGGTTCTTTCCATAGTTTGACTATTGTGGACATTGCTGCTATAAACATTTGGGTGCACATGCCCCTTCGGGTCATTACATTTGTATCTTTAGGGTAAATATCTAGTAGTGTGGTTGCTGGGTGGTAGGGTAGTTCTATTTCCAACTTTTTGAGGAACCGCCATGCTGTTTTCCAGAGTGGTTGCACCAGCTTGCATTCCCACCAACAGTGTAGGAGGGTTCCCCTTTCTCCTCATCCTTGCAAGTGATCGTCATTTCCTGACTGGTTAATTTTAGCCATTATGACTGGCGTGAGGTGGTATCTCATTGTGGTTTTGATTTGTATTTCCCTCATGCCAAGTGATATGGAGCACTTTTTCATGTGTCTGTTGGCCATCTGGGTGTCTTCTTTGCAGAAATGTGTGTTCATGTCCTCTTCCCATTTCTTGATTGGATTATTTGTTCTTTGGGTATTGAGTTTGATAAGTTCTTTATAGATTTTGGATACTAGCCCTTTATCTGATACATCACTTGTGAATATCTTCTCCCATTCTGTCAGTTGTCTTTTGGTTTTGTTGACTGTTTCCTTTGCTGTGCAAAAGCTTTTGATCTTGATGAAGTCCCAATAGTTCATTTTTGCCCTTGCTTCCCTTGCCTTTGGTGATGTTTCTAGGAAGAAGTTGCTGCGGCTGAGGTCGAAGAGGTTGCTGCCTGTGTTCTCCTCAAGGATTTTGATGGATTCCTATCTCACATTGAGGTCTTTTATCCATTTTGAGTCTCAAATTTTTGTGTGTGGTGTAAGGAAATGGTCCTGTTTCATTCTTCTGCATGTGGCTGTCCAATTTTCCCAACACCATTTGTTGAAGAGACTGTCTTTTTTTCCATTGGACATTGTATCCTGCTTTGTCAAAGATTAGTTGACCATGGAGTTGAGAGTCATTTCTGGGCTCTCTATTCTGTTTCATTGATCTATGTGTCTGTTTTTGTGCCAGTACCGTATTGTCTTGATGATGACAGCTTTGTAATAGAGCTTGAAGTCTATGGAATTGTGATGCCACCAACTTTGGCTTTCTTCTTCAACATTCCTCTGGCTATTAAGGGTCTTTTCTGGTTCCATATAAATTCTAGGATTATTTGTTCCATTTCTTTGAAAGAACTTGATGGTATTTTGATAGGGATTACATTAAACGTGTAGATTGCTTTAGGTAGCATAGACATTTTCACAATATTTGTTCTTCCAATCCATGAGCATGGAACGTTTTTCCATTTCTTTGTGTCTTCCTCAATTTCTTTCATGAGTACTTTATAAGTTTTCTGAATATAGATTCTTTGCGTCTTTGGTTAGATTTAGATTTATTCCTAGATATCTTATGGTTTTGTGTGCAATTGTAAATGGGATTGACTCTTAATTTCTGTTTCTTCTGTCTTGTTGGTGTATAGAAATGCAGATGATTTCTGTGCATTGATTTTATATCATGACACTTTACTGAATTCCTGTATGAGTTCTAGCAGTTTTGGAGTGGAGTCTTTTGGGTTTTCCACGTAAAGTATCATATCATGTGCAAAGAGTGACTTCTTCTTTGCCAATTTGGATGTCTTTCTTTCTTTCTTTCTTTCTTTTTTTTTTTTTTTTTTTGTTGTTGTTGTTGTTGTCTGATTGCTGAGGCTAGGACTTCATAGAACTATGTTGAATAGTAGTGGTGATAGTGGACATCCTTGCCATGTTCCTGACCTTAGCAGAAAAGCTCTCAGTTTTTCCTCCATTGAGAATGATATTTGCAGTGGGTTTTTCATAGATGGCTTTGATGATATTGAGGTATGTACCCTCTATCCCTACACTTTGAAGAGTTTTGATCAAGAAAGGATGCTGTACTTTGTCAAATGCTTTTTCAGCATCTATTGAGAAGATCATAGGGTTCTTGTTCTTTGTTTTATTAATGCATTGTATCACACTGATTGATTTGCGGATGTTGAACCAGCCGTGCAGCCCTGGAATAAATCCCACTTGGTCATGGTGAATCATCCTTTTAATGTACTATTGGATCCTATTGGCTAGTATTTTGGTGAGAATTTTCGCATGTGTGTTCATCAAGGATATTGGTCCGTAATTCTCCTCTATGATGGGATCTTTGTCTGGTTTTGGGATCAAGGTAATGCTGGCCTCATAAAATGAGTTTGGAAGTTTTCCTTCCATTTCTATTTTTTGGAAGTTTCCAGAGAATAGGAATTAATTCTTTAAACGCTTGGTAAAATTCCCCTGGGAAGCTGTCTGGCCCTGGGCTCTTGTTTGTTGGGAGATTTTTGATGACTGCTTCAATCTCCTTAATTGTTATGGGTCTGTTCAGGTTTTCTATTTCATCCTGGTTCAGTTGTAGTAGTTTATATGTCTCTAGGAATGCATCCATTTCTTCCAGATTGTCAAATTTGGTGGCATATAGTTGCTCATAGTATGTTCTTATAATTGTTTCTCTTTGGTGTTGGTTGTGATCTCTCCTCTTTCATTCATGATTTTATTTATTTGGGTCCTTTCTCTTTTCTTTTTGATAAGTCTGGCCAGGGGTTTATCAATCTTATAATTCTTTCAAAGAACCGGCTCCTAGTTTCGTTGATTTGTTCTGTTAATTTTTTGGTTTCTATTTCATTGATGTCTGTTCTGATCTTTATTATTTCTCTTCTCCTGCTGGGTTTAGGCTTTCTTTGTTCTTTCTCCAGCTCCTTTAGGTGTAGGGTTAGGTTGTGTATTTGAGACCTTTCTTGTTTCTTGAGGAAGGCTTGCATCGCTATATATTTTCCTCTCAGGACTGCCTTTGCTTTGTCCCACAGATTTTGAACAGTCGTGTTTTCATTATCATTTGTTTCCATGAATTTTTTCAATTCTTCTTTAATTTCCTGGTTGACCCATTCATTCTTTAGTAGGATGCTCCTTAGCCTCCATGTATTTGAGTTCTTTCCAAATTTCCTCTTGTGATTGAGTTCTAGCTTCAGAGCATTGTGATCTGAAAATATACAGGGAATGATCCCAATCTTTTGGTACCTGTTGAGACCTGATTTGTGACCCAGGATGTGATCTATTCTGGAGAATGTTCCATGTGCACTAGAGAAGAATGTGTATTCTGTTGCTTTGCGATGGAATGTTCTGAATATATCTGTGATGTCCATCTGGTCCAGTATGTCATTTAAGGCCTTTATTTCCTTGTTAATCTTTTGCTTGGATGATCTGTTCATTTCTGTAAGGGGGTGTTAAAGTCCCCAACTATTATTGTATTATTGTCGATGTGTTTCTTTCATTTTGTTATTAATTGGCTTATATAGTTAACTGCTCCCATGTTAGGGGCATAGATATTTAAAAGTGTTAGATCTTGTTGGACAGACCCTTTGAGTATGATATAGTGTCTTTCCTCATCTCTTATTATAGTCTTTGGCTTAAAATCTAATTTATCTGATATAAGGATTGCCACCCTAGCTTTCTTTTGATGTCCTTTAGCATGGTAAATTGTTTTCCACTCCTCACTTGAAATCTGGAGGTGTCTTTGGGTCTACAATGAGTTTTTTGTAGACAGCATATTGATGGGTTTTGTTTTTTTAATGCATTCCAATACCCTGTGTCTTTTGATTGGGGCATTTAGCCCATTTACATTCAGGATAACTACTGAGAGAGATGAATTTAGTGTCATTGTATTGCCTATAAGGTGACTGTTACTGTATATTTTCTCTGTTCTTCCTGGTCTACTACTTTTAGTCTCTGTCTTTGCTTAGACGACCCCTTTCAATATTTCCTGTAGAGCTGGTTTGGTATTTACAAACTCTTTTAGTTTTTGTTTGTCCTGGAAGCTTTTATTTTTTTATCTTTTTTTTTTTTTTTTAAAGATTTTATTTATTTGACAGAGAGAGATCACAAGTAGACAGAGAGGCAGGCAGAGAGAGAGAGGGAGGGAAGCAGGCTCCCTGCTGAACAGAGAGCCCGATGCGGGACTCGATCCCAGGACCCCGAGATCATGACCCGAGCCGAAGGCAGAGGCTTTAACCCACTGAGCCACCCAGGCGCCCCTGTCCTGGAAGCTTTTAATCTCTCCTTCTATTTTCAATAATAACCTAGCTGGATATAGTATTCTTGGCTGCATGTTTTTCTCTTTTAGTGCTCTGAGTGTATCATGCCAGCTCTTTCTGGCCTGCCAGGTCTCTGTGAATAAGTCTGCTGCCAATCTAATATTTTTATCGTATGTTACAGACTTCTTGTCCCAGGCTTCTTTCAGGATTTTCTCTTTGTCATTAAGACTTATAAGTTTTACTATTAGATGACGGGATGTGGACCCATTTTTATTGATTTTGAGGGGGGTTCTCTGCACCTCCTGGATTTTGATGCTTGTTCCCTTTGTCATGTTAGGGAAATTCTCTACAATAATTCACTCCAATATACCTTCTGCCCCCCTCTTTCTTCTTCTGGAATCCCAATTATTCTAATATTATTTCGTCTTATGGTATCATTTACCTCTTGAATTCTCCCCTCGTGGTCCAGCAGTTGTTTCTCTTTTGCTCAGCTTCTTTATTCTCTGTCATTTGGTCTTCTATATCACAAACTCTCTCTTCTGCCTCATTTATCCTAGCAGTAAGAGCCTCCGTTTTGATTGCACCTCATTAATAGCTTTTTTTATTTCAGCTTGGTTAGATTTTAGTTCTTTTATTTCTCCAGACAGGGTTTCTCTTTTTTGAGCCCAGCTAGCACCTTGACAATTGTCATTCTGAACTCTAGATCTGACATATTACCAATGTCCGTATTGATTAGGTCCCTAGCCTTTGGTACTGCCTCTTGTTTTGTTTTTGTTGTTTTTTTTTGTGGTGAGTTTTTCTGCCTTGTTATTTTATCCAGATAAGAATATATGAACTAGAGGATAAAATACTAAAAGGGTAACAAAGACCCCAGTAAAATGTGCGTTAATCAAATCAGAAGAGACCCCAAATTGTGGGTTGAAGAAAGGGGGTTAAAGTAGTTCAAAAAGAAAAAGAAAAAAAAAAATGTATTAGACTGGTGAATAGAAAAGAGCCACCCTCTTGATTTTTGGGAGTATTTTGATCTCTTAGAAGAAACCTACCAAAATTTTAAAGAAAGAAAAACACACACACACATATACATATATATATATATATATATATATATATATATATATATATACACAGACACACACATACACACATATATATACAAAAATAAGGGTAAACACGATGAAGGGATGGAATATGACTGTATTGATGAAAATTTAAAAAACATTCTAAAAAAAGGAGTTGATAAGTTGGTTGGGAAAAGAAAGAAAAAGAAAGTGGAAAGAATTTGTTCAGGCTGTGCTAGAACAAACCCTGTGCTAGATTTAGGGTATGTTTTGATCTATTAGAAGTTGTATCCCACAGGGCGCCTGGGTGGCTCAGTGGGTTAAGCTGCTGCCTTCAGCTCAGGTCATGATCTCAGGGTCCTGGGATCGAGCCCCCATCAGGCTCCTTGCTCAGTGGGGAGCCTGCTTCTCTCTCTGCCTCTGCCTGCCTCTCTGCCTGCTTGTGATCTCCGTCTCTCTCTCTCTCTCTCTCTCTCTCTCTCTCTGTCAAATAAATAAGTAAATAAAGTCTTTAAAAAAAAAAAAAAAGTTGTATCCCAAAATTTTTTAGAAGAAAAACCCTGTATGTATACAAAAGATAGTTAGATACAATGAAGGATAATATATGACTATAATAATAAAGGTTCAAGAAGATTTTTTTTAACAGAAAGGTATTTTTAGATAAACTAGTTAAAAAACGTTAAAAGAGGAAAGAGTAAAAGTTTAAAAAATTAGAATAAGAAAAAAATAAAATTAAAAAATTTAATTAACTTTGCAAGACTAAAGAATCATGGGGAGAAAGCCATGAATTCTATGCTTTGCTTTCCCCTCCTCTGGAATTCCGCTCTTCTCCTTGATCAATGAGCTTGGTCTGGATTTTTTTGCTGATCTTCTGGGGGAGGGGCCTGTTACAGTGATTCTCAAGTGTCTTTGCCTGAGGCAGAATTGCACCACCCTTGCCAGGGGCGGGGCTAAGTAATCTGCTCTGGTTTGCTCTTTTGAGCTTTTGTTCCCTGAACGCTTTCTGTAGAGCTCTGGAGGACAGGGATGAAGATGGCGGCCTCCCAATCTCTGGCCTGGGGGAGCCGAGAGCTTGGGGCCCCACTCCTCAGTGCTCCCTCAGAGAAAAGCGCTCAGTCACTCCTGTTTCCCTGGTGTCCGGCTGCACTCTGAGCTAACCCGGCCTGTTACTGAGTGTTTCTGTCTCTGGCACATAGCCCCGTTTGGAGTCTCCAAGCCCAGCAGATTCCTGCCGCTCTTGCGGGGGGTGGTTTCCCCGGGATCTGCCACTTGCGGGGTCCATGCTCAAAGAGCTGTGGCATGACTGGGCCACGGATCACAGTTTAGGGTAACCCCGAGCTGAGAGTTCACTCCTCTGCTCTGTCTCTGTAGCCGGCTTCCCTGCTCTAATACCTGCGAGCTCTGCTACACTCAGACACCCCTGATCCTTCTGTGACCATGCTGTCCCCGAGAGGGCTTCACCCCTGCTTAGCCTCTCGAGTGATGTGCCTCAGTGGAGCAGACTTGTAAAAGTTCTGATTCTGTGCTCCGTTGCTCTGCTGCTTGCCGGGAGCCAACCCCTTCCCCTGCAGTCTATCTTCTTGTTACTTCGGATTCACTTCTCCACAGGTCCTACCTTTCAGAAAGTGGTAGATTTTCTGTTTCTAGAATTGCTGCTCTTCTTCTCTTCGATCTCATGTTGGGTTTGTAGGTGTTTGGAATATTTTGATAACTCTCTGGCTGAACTCTTGCTAACATCTCAGCCTGCTACTCCTCCTCCACCATCTTGACTCCGCCTCCTCCTCCTCAGACTTTTCTTATGAGGACCTGATGGTTTTGGGAAAGAGAAGGTAGGAAGAGTATGGACTGTTTTGCTAGCTGATAATTTAGAAAAAACAAGCTCTTTTCCCCCATATACAAAGGAATGAATGTTTTGTATAGAGTGAATTCTGAGGAAGTAAAACGTAGTTTCTCAAAAAAGTATGTTTCTTTGTTAAATTGAAGTCTGGATATACTTTAATACCTCTTTTTTTTTTTTTTCTGTTGGGGAGTAATGTAGAAGATAACTCTCCTTCTTATTCTGCATCTCATCTCCTTCTTCACTGCTGGAGTATCAGTGTATCAGCTTTGTTTTCTGTTGCAGCATCTTTTATGTTGCCTCCAATTTTTTTTTTTTTTAACTACTTTTCTGTATTCGTTTTAAGAATTACGTTGCCCAGAGGCACCCGGGTGGTTCAGTTGTTTAAGCAGTCTGCCTTCAGCTCAGGTCGTGATCTCAGGTTTGTGGGATCAAACCCTGCATCAGGCTCCCTTCTGAGTGGGGCATCTATTTCTCTCTCCTGTTGCCCTTCCCTCTCCCACTCGTGCTTGCATGCGTGTGCTCTCTCTCTCTCCAATAAATAAATAAAATTTTAAAAATTATGTTGCTTAAATCTGGCTAAAAAGCATGTGGGTATTACAATCAGTCTTTAGATGTATTTCATTTTTTTTCATAGTGTATTGAATTGTAGGTTAAAGTTGGTGATGTAATAGTGTGCTTTTATAATAGAATTTTATGTTTTTCTTCTAAGCTATTTGATTCTCTCATAGTAACTGTAACATAGGCAAGTTAAGTGATTGTTATACTCTTATTTGTGAAGGAAAGGTAGAGCTGGGACTTGAACCTGGTTCTTTGAATAAAACATGAAGACTTATTTTAAATATTGGATCTAGTAATGATTATTTCATGGGCCCATATTTAAGAATTTAAAGTTATCTTCTAAACAGAAAGGTTGCTGAAGTCTGATGTGTAGATCAGTGGTTCTCACAATTTGAGTCTCAAGACCTCTTGATACTCTTTTTTTTTTTTTTTTTAAGATTTTATTTATTTATTTGACAGAGAGAGATCACAAGTAGGCAGAGAGGCAGGCAGAGAGAGAGGAGGAAGCAGGCTCCCTGCTGATCAGAGAGCCCGATGCGGGGCTCGATCCCAGGACCCCGAGATCATGACCTGAGCCGAAGGCAGTGGCTTAACCCACTGAGCCACCCAGGCGCCCCAAGACCTCTTGATACTCTTAAAAGATATTGAGTATCCCAGAAAGGTTTTATTTACATAGGTATATTTATCAGTATTTACCACATTAGAAATTAAAATTGAAAAATTAGAGAATGTTTATTAAATTCACTCAAGGTACTGTAAATTTTTTTTTAACTTAATAAAAAGTTATATAAAACACTTTGTGCTTTGAGGAATGGTATTGTTTTACATATTTACAAATATTGTTACTGCTTGTCTGTCTTAATAAAAGTTAAGTTGGTTTCTCATACCTGCTTCTGCATTCAATCTATTACTATAAGTTCTTTTGTTTGAAGTACATGAAGACAAGTCAGCCTCACAGAGATATATAGTTGGCAAAGGGAGAATTTAATAGCTTTTTCCAGATAGTTATGAAGTGTCTTTCATATTAAAACTGGACAAGTGGTAGTTTTTTAAGAATCTAGCTGTCTCTTGATTTCAGAGGTGATGATCAGAAACATTGAGAATTTTATGTAATTCGTAGTAATGCACGGGATATTTGTATTAGACTCAGTCAGTATCTGTTTGGGGAAGGAATAGGGATGGGATGGTGTCACTAGACTCATTAGAAAATAGGGGGAGTGTTCGTATGTGTTTCTGAGGTTTACAGTTGTTATTTCGAGTATATATAATAAAGGGATCTGGTGAATCAAATGATTCCTCTGTTATCTGCTTGGAAGTTACCAACTTAACCTGTGGCTGAGAAGAAACAGAAGGAGCAGTTGGCAGGTGGGACCATATGGCTGTCCTTTTTGGAGGAAAGAATTCTAAGGACAGGAAAGGAATGTGATAATATGAGCAGTACTTCTTACCTAATAGTGTAGTGAGTATGCAGATCCATTTTATACACATGCACACACATGCATATGCCTCAGGTTTTGAGAAAGATAAATTACTATCTTGAAAAAGAGATGCCAACACCTGTAGACTCTTATGAAGAATTAAAAGGGGGCATTTGATTAACTTGTAGTCTAATACCGTGATTTAGGTTGGAAACCTCTTCTCGTACATGAGTGTTGGGAACTCCGTTAATACAGCAGTTATGTTCTTTTTTGTCAGTCTGTAGGTATACTGTTAGAGCCATGCAGTGACCACGGTGATAGTGAAGATGGCTGTCTTGAGGGGTAAGCATTTTCTTTCATTACTCAATCATTTTAAAAATTGGAGCCCTTCACAGATTTGGGAGTGAGATTTTTAGATGGCTTTATCTATTATACCTTTTTGATAATCTGAAAAACCAGTTCCTTGTTTAATGGTAAGCATAAAGCATATTCATAAATATTCAGAGGGGCTACAGGTTCAGACAGACATAGTCATAACTTGGAAAACATTCGGAGGGAAGAACAGAGCCTTCTTGGAGACACTCCAAACTTTCAGTTGATTTGTAGAACAATTGGGACTTTATTGATATTCTGAATACACCTTTCAGTGAGTTAATTCATAGTCTTAGAACTGTGGATAACTAACTGAAAGATTATAGCATATTTGTTTTACCAAATTTTTACAGGATATTTTTGTTCCCTTTCCAGCTGCTTCTTGGTGTATCCCAGTATAGTCTTACCTCAGTTTCTGCTTCCTTACCTCCTTGGCCAGCAAAAATGGGAGGGAGGTACTGAGGCAATCGGTATTTCAGTCATATGTAGTCTCCATAGATACTCGATAGATACAGTACCTTTGAGCAGAAGCTTTCTAGAATATTTTAAGTCAGTGAGTAGGTTTTGGGTCCTGTTACCCTTTTTCTGATTCTTTGAGACATTGCCAAGCAGTGTATTATGACTTTCTTAGGAAAGATAATTTGATATTCAGAAAACAAATTTACAGTGAATGCAGACTAGATTGTAAATACTGAGGATTCTCAAACATTACTGATTTGGTGGATAGCTTGTTGGTGAGGGTAAACTTGTGTTAATGCCATTGTCTCTCTTAATTGTGAGTAGGAAACCTGTTCTCTGAGGGTAAGTAAATTCTTTGGAGCCATGTCTCTGGAGTGTCTCCATACTCTGAAGGTCCACAGATTTCCTGCTTACAGCAGTTCCTTGTGCTTCCTTTCAGGAGGCAGGAATGATCCTCTTCCAGCCCAGGGAGTATTGGAGCTATGGGCTGAAGATATAAGATAAACAGGCATCCCCAGAATGATGACATCTGGATTTGGTAGAACAATAAGGATCCATTTAGTGAGGACTCAATCTTTTTGGAAAAGCTCTTTCCTCTTCAACTTGTGTATAGGTTAGCAAACTTGTTTTTAGATCCAAAGAGTTCCTTGGTTAGATGGATTACATTTTGCATGCTTAACACTCATGTTTCTCAGATTTAGGTGATTGGGTCTTTTGTAGTCTCAAGGTAGAATGTAACTCATTCCACCATTTGCTTCCACTCTAAGCAAGGGAAGGCCTTTGAGCTTGCCAGGGAATTTAGTTCATTTCTCATGCTCAGCAAGAACAAGGTAATTACACATGTGAGGAGAAGACTTGCCTTAGTTAGATCAAGACCTGTCTTCCCGGTACACACTATTAAGGCAGGGTAGAAGCAGCATCTCTGTGTACCATTGTAAATTGCCACCATATCTTTGGGAAGAAGAAATTTCCCACAATAGCTACAATGCTAACCTACTGTAATGCCAGATGCTCTGTTGACTGGTCAAATAGGGAGAGATCATTTTTGACAGCTTGCTCTAATATTTGTTCTAAATAGGGGTTCATTTTTATGGGGGGTATAAGAGGTGAATTGAAATTTTTAGAAATTTCCTTTTTATATCTTACCATTATGTTTTGAGGAAGGAAAGGTTTAGAAGTAGTACCTTGTTCTGATTGTGATAGAACATAATCAGATTTAAAATATAGGACCATAAAAGAAAATACATATAGGACCATCACTGTACCTTTAAAAAAAATCTTGAAAAGAAAGTCCCAGAGTGGGGGATAATAAAGCTATTTGGTTAAAACTAATATTTGCTTTACAAAATCTTTTCCATTATACATTCAACCCTTTTGGTTTCTATTTACTGTGGATTTTAGTTTTACTTTTAAAATGTTTTTCTTTGTGGGGGGGACGGTTGTGTGGGAGGGTGGAGAATGTTACTTAAATTTTCTAAACCTGAAGTAATTCTGTGGATCTTTTCAGTAGTGTGTGATTTTCAGACATAGGGCTCCAAAGAATGGGCATATGTCCAGTTGTCATTTTCTTCTCTCATATTATAAATGCTAACTATAAGGGGAAGAGAAGAATCTAGGTAAGAAATGTGCAGTGATAGTAACCTACTTATTCTTAAAACACTAATAGCTGTACTTGTATTTTTAGGAAAGAATATGTGTCATTTGACAGTGATACATTGTCACACTTGATTCTGGTAAGATTTTTTTCTTAATGGTTCTTAAAATGTGACTAGGTTTAATCCACCAATTATTGTATCTGGTCTTTAACTCTTGGGTTGAATAGGTTTAAAGGAGATGTAAAAATAGAATCTCTTGCCAGATATTTTACAATTAAGCAGCGACTTAATTTGTCACTTTTGGTTACCAGTAACTTGGTTATAAAAACATTTTCCTGAATTTGGGATCCACACTTTGTCTATCAGTAGTATATAGTATAAAACTGCAAATGTGTGTTTGAAAATAGTTTGGATGGTGGGAGTGGGACAGCTGAATATATAGGCACAATAGTACAGTAATGGAGACCATACAAGGATATATGCTGCTTGTTTTTAAGCTGAGTGAGAAAAGCTTTGTGGTTGTGAAATGTATTCTTTATTTTAAAATACAGGATTCTAGTAGCAAGATATGTGATTTGAATGCCAACACTGAATCAGAAGTGCCAAGAGGTCAGAGTGTTGGTGTTCAAGGGGAAGCAGCATGTGGAACCCAAATTCCACATTTAGATCTGAAGAATGTCTCTGATGGTGATAAATGGGAAGGTAATTTTAGCCACACGTTATTTTCCTGATACCGTTATTTGTAACTGAAATTACCTAAAGCAAAATTGAGACTATTGCTCTTTTCTGGACAACCTCACTCATTTTGGCTTTCTGTTCTCTCACGTAAGAGGAGTGTGTGAGTGTTTTTACTCAGATGCACTAATGAGATTGTAGGGCAACTATGTCATATGAACTAGAAGTTCTTAGCTGATCCATTAGCTTTGAAGGTGAAGTTAGAACTGATTAAAAAAATAAAATGCCCCAGGATAGGCTTTTGTAAATTGTTAAACCAGGTTTAAACCAGTCTTGGAAAATCTCATATGTTAGGGCTTCGGGATCTTACCACTTTAAGTAGAGGGATTATATGTAACTACATTTCCTATATGATCATTAGGAAACTTTTTTTTTTTTTTTTACCCCAGAATGATCTTTGAAGGCATTTCTAAGCAAACACTGTACCATATCCCTATATCTGTGTATTAGATTATGTAAGCATGGGAACAGAGTCTAATAGTTTTTACAAAGGAAAAAAGTTGAAATTCAAAAAGCAAGGCACCTGTGTGTGTGTATATATATACATTTATTTGTCCAAACTCAGCAAATGTGTACTTAACACTTGTATTTCATTGTATATAAGTTTTTTCTTTTTTTAATCAAAAGATGCAATACCTAAATAAATATCAAACTCCAGTGAGTGATTTACATGCTGAAGGGTTTATAGGGAAGTATATTATTACCTGCAGTTTACTTTGAAATCCATGAAAAAATAAGATGGTTAATGGGGTGGATAATTGTTACAAAGCAAATACAGTAAAATGTTAATGGTTGAATCTAGATGATTGGTGTATTGATCAATGTTCACTGTGAAATTTTTTCAAGTTTACTGTATATTTATAAACTTTCAAATGTTGGGGGTGGGGGGATGAAAGTCAACAACAGATTTGAATTTAGGAGTCCTGTATCATACACCTTGCTAGGTAAGGAGACATTGAGACAACTCGGGAATCTTCCAAGTTACTTATTTGTGCACTTGGATGAAGTTCCCTCCGTTATCTTATCCTTGGCAAGTTAGCTAATGACGTACAGTGGTAGTAACAAGAATTGCAGTGCTAGTACCACAGGCTCCTTTTGCTACCTCAAGTCTGCTCATTTGATCACAACTGGAGTTTATTTATTTTTCAAGGTATAGCCAATTTTTTTTTAAAGCCCCAGCCAAGTCATTGTCTGTGCCAATCTTTATTGCTGTCTCTCCACCCCCTTCCTTTTTTTTTTTTTGGTTCTAGATGTTTGGCATGCCTAGTGGCATATTATGTGTCTTAACTTAGATTAAATCAGGAAGTTGTCTTTCTTTTGCTTTGTTCTGGGTTATTTAGGATGTTTGGAATTTATGAAGATGCTCCCCAGAATTAGGGGATATGTTAACATCCTGGTGGCAGAAAAGATCAACTGTCCCTTTCATTTATTTATCCTGACATGGTCACTGAAAAGAAGTGGTGGTCATCAGAGCATCCCTGGAGCCAGCCATAGTAGGAGAGGAGTCTCTGAAAGATGAGGTGGGATTCTGACAGAGGGCTGATGCTTCTCCGTTTTGGAGGACGCAGATAAATAGACCTTCATAATCTTTGGCCTGGGCGTTCTGATCTTAAGTTTTAAGCATAGAAGAGCACTTGTTTTCCATTGTCTGAGGAGGTAAGACTTTCTGTGTTCAGCTTCAACTTTCTGGAGGCTTACCTAAAGTGAATTTAATGCTGGGCTCACTGTTTCCCTGTCAGAATCCTCCCCTTACAGCTTGTGGTATGGAAAGAAAGTAACTATAGACCTCTGATTTTCAGTGCCTCAGCTCACCTGTTACAAACCTGGCTCAACAGCTGTGACAGATCCACATAGGCCTCGTGCTGACTTTTATAGGAATAGGGGTCAGTGACTTTCAGAGAACTGGTGGTAGTAGACATTTGAGTGAACTTCTCAGCCATGAACCCTGCATGTGCTTAGAAGAGTGGCTGTTAGCAGAATATGTTTTTCCTTCCAATTTGCCACCAATATACAAAGATTGATTTTCTATATCTAGGAATTAGGATGTTCTAATGAAAGTCTTCTGTAAGAGGCCAAATTATTTTAGACCCTAGATACCTTGGAATCAGAGATCTACCTTGTTTGATGTGACTCTTAAAAGAGAAGTGGGGTCACTCCAAATGGAAGCCCACCTCCCTCTTCCTTGATGTGTGGGTTTTGTGTTTTGTATTGCTCAAGGGACGGACAGCAGGATACAGTTGCCGAGCAGGTAGCACATGGCCACCAGTGGTATGAATTTGCAGCAGCTGGTCAAAAACTTTTGGCTTTTAATACAAGTCGACAATAGCTTTCCTTCAGATTCTCTCCTGCTAAAACTCTTGAAAGAAATGCAAGTAGGATCTTTCCAAAGAGCAAAAAACTAAGGGAGGTATTTTTCTGTCAAATCAATTAAATTGCAGTCAAATGCTCTACCACTGAGCTATACCCCCAAATCAATTAAATTGAAACATTTCAAACAGTACTTGGTTAAGAGTTTCCATTTCTTCAGTTTTATGTTTGAGTTTTAATAAAACAGCACTACTTTGATTTTTTTGCCTTGTTTGCTGAAATGGAAATATATGTTTGTGTTTGTTTTTAAAGTTTGGTTAGTAGTAATTTATTTGAACAAAGTTTTTGATCAGAATGCCTAACTGGTTTTAGGGAAATGTTTTGGTATCTTTGGCTTTGTGTTAGTTATGTGTATGGTTTGTTCTGACTGTGCTGTGTGTTCACTTTAGTATTTTTTGCCATTTTTTCCATTTTATTAGCGTCATGCCCTATCACTTTTCCCCTCATTGATTTCAAAACAATGCATCTGCAGAGAGATGGGGAGGGTAAGTATGGTTAACCATAGTTTAGTTTTTTTGCCTTTTGATGGTTCACTTTGTTTGCCTTTTTATGAGCCCTTCTCCTGCTGTCCCCATATATTAGGAAAACGGTTCTGGGTTAAAAATGATACCCAGATATAATTGTTTTTGTTACTTCCCTCTTAAAACAGGTGATTTCTCACAAAATGCTTATTACCAGTTATTTGCTGGGAAGCAGGTACAAGGGTTGCTTTGAAAATCACTTTATTGCTGGGTTTATTGTGGGATTGCACGCTTTGTACCCAATTTTTAGTTATCAGATTGATCGGGGCTTTAAAAACTCACTAAATTATCTTACCACCCTGGAAAAATTATGTAGTGCTTTCAGTTGCTAATATAAACTTAAATTTCTAAAGTAGCAATCTTTTCCTATTGTGTGAAGAAAAAGAAAATACCAGTCTTGATTTTTGACACTGTCAAACCATCTTTGCATCCAAAAATACTTAAAAACTCACTTTTGCTATTGTTAATATGATGTCATACATTAAAGTTTTAAAAGAGTCTCATGCTCTACCGACTGAGCTAGCCGGGCACATACATCAAAGTTTTAAATTGTAGTTATAAATAAAGTTAATATGTAGATGGAAAAGTATTTCCCCTTTTTGGATTCCAGTGATACTTGTATTTTTGTATTTGGAGTATATTTGTGGATTGTATATGTTCTATATGTAATCAAACCTTAACATGGGCACAGACATCAAATAAATTGACGTGGGTTCATTTGAGAACATACAGGATAGCTCCAGTAAGATAAATGTGCTTAAGATCTAGCGCTGTTAAATTTTGTCCTGATAATACTGTTGAGTGTTTAATTACTCAGATATATAGTGAACATAGAAAATCCTGTAATAGAAAATATCAAACACAATTTAACGTTCAGGGCCGGGTGCTGTCAGGTGAGTAAGCTGCTCATTTGGAAATGTTAAGAATTCTTTTGGGGTCAGAGAGCTCCATTTGGTGTGTTGTGAGTAGCGTGGGGAATAGCTTCCTTCCAGTTTTAAGATAGTCGCTTGACAGGGAGTGATTCACCTGGCAGCTCTTGAAGACGGTTTTGTGTTTATTGTTTATAAAACAGCACTTGAAAAATAATATCTAATATAACTTTAAGAGCTTGATAGTGTCCTTTCTTGCTTTGTGACTGGGTTCACAAATTTAAGGTATAACTTCTATGGGAAAATGGAACTCTGAGCAAAAGAAAAAAGCACGGAAAATTAGAAACTATAGTAGGCTTTATGAAGATCCTGTATCCCTTGTTTTTTTTTTTTAAAGTATATAATAAATATCATATGAGCCACTACATAATGATATGATTTAAAGAAAATATATCTGATAGTTGTGTGACTTTTTTTTCCATGCAGAACCAAGAGACCCATGGTACCATTCTTTGTGTTTGTTTTACAGAGCCATTTCCTGCTTTTAAGTCTTGGCAGGAAGACTCTGAGTCTGGAGAAGCTCAGCTCTCTCCACAAGCTGGAAGAATGAATCATCACCCCCTGGAAGAGGACTGTCCTCCAGTATTATCACATCGTAGTTTAGATTTTGGGCAAAGCCAGCGTTTCCTACATGATCCAGAAACATTGGATTCCTCATCTAAGGCACTTTCTTTTACTAGGTACATTATTTTTATATACTTATGAGAGGCGATTCTTATGTCACCAGATCCTTTGCAAGATTTAATCCTTCAGACTTAGAATTCAAAGCTTTTCCCCCTCTATCATGAAAAATGTTTTTGTAATTTTTTGGTGGGGGCTCATAAATTCTGAGTTCATGAGGTGTAGGGGTTTGCTTTCTATTAGACTTTCCACACAGTATACATAATCATTTTTTCACCTATTACTGAAATACAGAACTCTGGAAGGGAAGCAGCAAGTGGAACTCACCAATTCCTCATGTTTATATTGTCAAGATTTTAAATTGATTCTGAATGTCAAAACCTTTCCTTTGCAATTTTTTTTTTTTTTTAAGATTTTATTTACTTGACAGCAAGAGAGGGAACACAAGCAGGTCGAATGGAAGTGGGAGAAGCAGGCTCCCTTCAGAGCAGGGGAGCCTGACGTGGGGCTCGATCCCAGGACCCTGGGATCATGACCTGACCCAAAGGCAGCCAGGCAGCCATCCAGGCGCCCCTTTCCTTTGTAATTTGAATACAAAACAGATTCTAAGCTGGGCATCTTTGTTTCATTTCTGCCTTTGTCTAAACAACTTTTGAGGGATTATATATTGTTTTCAGCAGTACTTGTGTTAGCTAATGGTGTGGTCTCTAAAATTATAGTGTAAGGTTTTGTTTTGGGTTTGGGTTTTTTTTTTTTTCCCCACTACCTGTCCTTTAGTTTTAATTTTTACTTTAAAGATTTGCTTCTTGGAAATGGCGTGATGTTATATCAGGGTGATAAGAGTCATAGTGTTGATAACTTGAAAAAAATTTTTTGACCAGGTAACTTTTTTTTTTTAATATAATTGACATACAATATTCTCTTACTTTCAGGGTGCCTTTCTAGCTTAGTCAGTAGAGTGGGTGACTTTTGATCTCAGGGTTGTAGGTTCAAGCCCCACTATGCGTATAGATAAAACTAAAAAACAAAATTTTAAAAAATTATTTTGGTTTTAGGTGTACATCATAGTAATATGATAGTTTTGTACATTGAAATGAACCCCATCATAGATCTAGCTACCGTCTGTAATAACTTGAAATTTTAACTAACACTCTTATTTTAATTCAGGATTCGAAGATCATCCTTCAGTTCAAAAGATGAAAAAAGAGAAGACAGAACACCGTATCAGTTGGTCAAGAAACTTCAGAAAAAAATTAGACAATTTGAGGAACAGTTTGAAAGGGAAAGAAATAGCAAGGTAAATTTATAGCATTGTCCAGGGTTTGGCAGATATATTGGAACTGGGAAGAGGTTCTTTGGAGAGCGTTAGTCCATCTCTTCCCTTAGATAATGAAGTTGAGGTGTGCAGAGAAATAGTGATCATGTAGATCTGAGATTATATAGATCCTTAGCTGCCTCATTTCCAGGCCAGTGTTCTTACCAGTGGATCTTTATATTTTAATCGGCAAAAAGCTTGTATAATTTTTAAAGGAAATACTTTACATTAACAAATCATGTTAATGCTATTTCTGCTTCCTCAAAAACCACAAATAGCAAGGGGTGATGGGAGAGGGAAGGCATGGGAGGGAGGGGGACAGATATTTATAATTGGAACATATGAAGTAGAAAAAATCTTATACTTTGAGTCAGAAGACCTATCTCCAAATCTGGCTTTCATCAGTTGCTAGATTCTGCTCTGAGAGAGCTTTACTTGATATTCTGTTCTGTCTACTTCATATAAGGTAAGATGAAATAAGGATTGAATGAATTGTCTGCTGTGGGAACTGTAATATATTACTTGGGCATCAGTTAACAGTTATCGCTTACCACAGAGGTGTCCATGTTCCTTAATTTTTTAGCCCTCCTACAGTGATATTGCAGCCAATCCAAAGGTATTAAAATGGATGACAGAGCTTACCAAACTGCGGAAGCAAATTAAAGGTAGAAAATATATCATTTTTATAATATGTTTGCTTTAAACAGATTTTTTATTCTCATTATTATAGTATTCTCATTATTACATGAAAATTGTATGAATAATTCTGTGACATGAATTAATATTGAGAATTATATTCTATGAGAATTATGGTTATAATTTTTGATGATTTTTAAATCTGAGACACTATTTGGCAAAAATAAAAGTTTCCTTTTGTTCTTTTATTAGTTATTGCCAAAGTTGAAGTACTCTATTCTTATATATGCCTTTCTGGTGTTTCTCTTAGTCTTTTGAAAAGTGCCCTAGATTGTATATTCATAGGTGATATTAAAAAGTTTATCTGGAAAAACAGTTCAAATATTAAGCAGTTTTGGTTTTGGTAAGTATTTCATTAAGAATTTTTGATAGGTATTTACGACTGTCACAATAAACTGTTTATACTACAGAGACTAAAATTTGTAAGTCTTCTTTAAAGAAAAACTAGGTCTGTGTTCCTGGGTATTGGCCCAGTATAGCAGCTGCTAAGTTATATTTACTTTATGGGTGTTTAATCAGCATGCTTTTTAGTATTTGTTAATACTTACAAAATTATCTGTGCCAACTATGGGTTTATAACGTGGAGCATCACATTTTGGTCTATTCATTTGAATTTATTCAACAAAATTTTTACTATTATTAAGCACCAAGTACTCGTAGACATCTGAGTCTACGTTGCTGGATAAGACCGTTATTTGTCCCTGTGGTCATTGAGTTCACATCCTTGGGTTAAAATAAGTTTCCTTACCTCCTTAGAATTTTCCCCTCTAATTCTATTCAGCATTTCCTTGTTTAATGACAATTTCCAACTGTCTGTGAAAATTATTACCTTGAAAGTGTTACCGATGGGTGTATTAAATTGACAAGCACTAGTCTCTTAACTAATTTTCCAATTTTCTTCCCCTTTTATTGTCTCACAGTTCATTCTCTATGTAGCAGCCAGAATTATCTTTTAAAAAACTCTCTTAACTATCATCAGAGCCCTCAATGAACTTCCCTTTTAACTTAGAATAAATCCTTACAATGGAGAGAAGTAGTGATCGTGTAGGTCTGAGGTTATATAGATCCTTAGCTGCCTCATTTCCTTGCCTACTGTGCCCTTAGTCCATTTTATCACATTCCACTCTTCATTTTCTGTTCCTTAAACATGCCATGCTTCAGGGCCTCTGGACTGGCTATTGCTTCAGCTGGGGAGGAATGCTCTTCCCCTAAGTCTTCTATGCTCCATTAGCTGCTGTTTCTTCCATGTTCACCTAGGATGTCCCTATCTCAAAAAGTCCTTTTTCAGTCCATTAAATATAGTTGCTGTTCCCTAAAGTACATTGCTTTTAGCACTGTGACAACATCCTGTGTTCGCTTCTTTATAGCACTTGGCATTCTTTGAAATTATTTTGTTTTTTGGTTTTTGTTTTTATTTCCTTGAATATATGCTCCATGAGAACAGGGACGATGTCTGTTTGTTTACTACTGTACCACCAATGCTTACCAGAAAATCTCACTTTATGGTAAGGCTTTCTATGAATTACCGTTAAAAGAATGAATGGAATAGCTTGCCACATACAGAATTTCAGTATTTCATGTAACCTTGAAATACCAGAGCCTGTGTGCTGTTAATGTCTACTTTCTTGTTGTATATCTTGCTTATTACTCTTTGCATCTTTAACAAAATCATTATTACTGATCTGTGTGTCCTCTTGCTTCTGAAATGTAGATGCAAAACACAAAAGCTCTGATGGAGAATTTGTACCTCAGACACGCCCACGTAGTAACACTCTTCCAAAAAGCTTTGGCTCGTCTCTGTACCATGAAGATGAAGAGAATGAAGATGAATCCAGGGTCATTCAGAAGGAGAAGAAGCCATCTAAGGAAGCAACACTTGAACTTATTCTGAAAAGACTGAAAGAAAAACGTGTTGAACGGTGTCTTCCGGAAGATATCAAAGTAATCTTGAGCTATGCTTTTTACCCAGACTAGCCTTTAGAATCCCTGAAAAGAAGTACCCCAGTGGCATAGAGATTGTAGGTAGTCTTACTGGCCTGAGTCTGATCCCCAAGTTTATAGGTAAACAACATGTTTTTATCTGCACACCAGAAATGACCAGACTTTCTGGGAGTGAATCACAGTAGTAAAACTAAGGGGCACCTGGCTGGCTCAGTTGGTAGAGCATGCAACTCTTGATCTTGGTGTTAGGAGTTCTGAGCCCCACATTGGGTGTACAGATTACTTAGAAATAAAATCTTAAAAAAAAAAAAAAAATGTAAAACCGAAAAAGCTAGAATCCTGATCTGTTCATTTTTACTTGGACAGTTGGCAAAATGAGTGTATAAAGAGCCTAAACATAACTGAGCTTGAATCTCGGCCTTGTGTCTTGATACTTACAGGTATTGTGCTGTTAGCTTTTGCCAGGCTCTGACTCATATTATTTGCATTCTGCCCCTGAGTCCCTTCAACTGTCTAATGACTTAAAGGGATGTGATTATGTCCATTAAAATACTAAGACAGTATGGTTGTTGTGAGGATTGAATAAATGAATATTTTTGAAAAACCATTACTCAGAGCCCATGCCTAGGGGAGTCCTGGTCAAAAGCATTTGGCAACCCAATTTATTTATTAAATGAGGTCTGCTGGGAGAGTACAGAGATGGTCTCATGTGAACTTTTGTCTAGGCAGTGATGAACCCTGATGCTCATTCCTGCCTTGACAACAGAGTATACCTCTTTCATGATTTAAATATTGGATTGTTTGTCTCCCTTGAATAGGGCTAGATTAGAAATTTTGATCACTCCCTTCCCTCAGCTTTTTTATTTTTCAGTTTTGTGTCAGATCAACCAACCTCCTTTCCCCTCTCTCCACCCCTTTTTCTAGAAATGATTTTGATTGGATTAGCTTTATTCAGATACTTTGTCCTAGGTTTAAGGTGCAAGCTTGACGTTGAAAACATAGTGTTTTACAGTTTACCCCTAGCTGTCCTGTACTGGATTTACATAATCTAAAGTTATATTTGTTATAGGAAGATATCCAGTGATTTTTTTTAACCTCTGTTCTACTCTGCTGAGAAACAGGGCAGTATCATCTAATCCTAGGAATGAGAGTTTATTTGGTCTAGAATCCAAAGGGTATTCTGTGGAACATTGGTTCATTGGGATGTTAAAAGGTGGCCAGTGAAACAAAGTGGGAAGGTTCTTTGGGCAAATAAAGTTGGGATGTCCTTCCTCCTCTTTAATTTAGAGTACTAAAAGGTAGGAGGTGAGTATTGCAGTGTAAAGAAAGTGTCATAGGAAGGGAAAATGAGCCCATAGATTAGAAGTCTAGGTCACACATTGGCAGTGTTGTACTTTTTCAGGATCTTTCCATTATACTGCTGTCAGATTTTAATTGTTTAGTAGAAATACTGGTTTATGTGACAAAAAGAATTTAAGTAACTTACCCAAGGTTACTAAGCCGGTATTCATAATTTGTTCAGATAAAATAGAAGTAAGCCACCAAAGAGAGTGGATATCTACTTACTGGGAGACCAGATTTTACAAGAGATTGAAAACTACTGTCTGTAAATTTGTAAGGAAAGGCTGTATTTCTTGTTAGCCTACGCTGGAGTGGTGATGGGCTGCCCTTTCACCCTAATTCTTTACATTGTGAGATTGAGGAACATAATCATGGTGCCAATGAGAGTGTTTTGTTTTGTTTTGTTTTGTTTTTTCTTTTAAATTCTAGAAAATGACAAAAGATCATTTGATAGAAGAGAAAACGTCTCTCCAAAAAAGTCTTCTTTACTATGAAAGTCAACATGGAAGGCCGGTAAATGTCTCTTTTGCTAAAAAGATTTGATTTTCTACCCTAACAAAGAGCACAAATTTCTTCAGTGGCCCACATCTTCAGAGCTGCTTTATAGAGCATTGCTTCCTCCGTTTAGGAGATTGTCTACTTATTTAAAATAACTTCTTAAAATTGGGAGAAAGTCATGTTGCTTAATGTTTAAAATTTCTGATGACTTGGTAATTTTAATTTTTTTACTTTAGGTGACCAGAGAAGAAAGGCACATCGTGAAACCTCTCTATGAGAGATACAGACTTGTAAAACAGATGCTGACAAGAATTAGCATCACTCCTGTTCTTGTGAGTAAAACACACGAAGATTTGTCTAGTTCATTTTACCAAAACTTATCCTTTAAAAAATATATTGTGTTGGTGTATTGGAAAAATATACAGCTAAGGTAGCAAGAATTGTATTTGTAAGGTGAGGTTACTGCTTTTAAAAGAATAGGCAATTAATCAGTGCCTACCTACCATCTCCCAGGCACTTGTAAAAGTGTTTTATGTATGTCATTAAATGAAGAAGATGTCATTAAATCCTGACAAGTCACAACAGGTAGCAGAAGATAGCCTCAATTCACAGATGATGAAACTGGGACTGAGGAGTGATATGCCCAGCGTCATCTACCTCGTAGAATTAAACAAACAAACAAACATATTTCAGACCCTGGCATAGTTTGTTTCAGTTTAAATTCTTGTGTTTGAAAATACATCAGTTTTATGATGGCTGTCATGAAGATTTAATTGCACAATCTAATAAAATGATTTTTTTTAGTTCATCTTTTTTAATGAAGTATCAAAATAATGCTTTTTTACATTTGTGTACATTGTTAGAGAAAAATGAAAACTCTTAATACTTAGGTGCAAATTAAGTGCTTTCTCCAAATTAACCAGTAGGTAGTAGGACTCTAGATTTCTTTCAGGCTCAAATAGAAAACAGCATGTAGCCCATTCTGAACCATTTTGTAGGAATTAATTTATTGGAACTATGCTTTGCTTAGGCATGCAAGGTCATTTTTTTTTTTTTTTTTTAAGATTTTATTTACTTATTTGACAGACAAGTAGGCAGAGAGGCAGGCAGAGACAGAGAGAGGATGAAGCAGGCTCCCCGCTGAGCAGAGAGCCCGATTCGGGGCTTGATCCCAGGACCCCGGGATCATGACCTGAGCTGAAGGCAGAAGCTTTAACCCACTGAGCAACCCAGGTGACCTGGCATGCAAGGTCATTTTTAAATCAATAGCCACTTGCATGGGGATTTCTTTTGGGCTTTGACTACCTTACTACTACTCATTGTTAGAAGGTTCACATTGGCCTTCTGAGCATTTTTTATTTAACCCTCAAATAAACATTCCTTTTTAAAATGGCTTTTTTTAATTGGTCATCTCAGCACTATTTGATTTACATATAATCAATTTCTTTTGAGCAAGGAATCATGTATAGGTTATAGTCTTTGCGCATACGACAATTTATTTAATACGGATTTCATCCTTTGATTACAAGGCATTTTTGTGTCTCATTGACATATTCATAATTCAAATTCAAATAGTCTTTGAATTTTATGAAAATAATTTTGGAACTCCACAGATTTGTTTTTAATAAATTGAAGCTATAGCAAGTATGACTAGATCTTACAGATGCCTAAGTATGATTATCATACAGAGAAATTTGAGGTATAAAAGTTAAGCCAAGACAGTTTGGTAGGAAAGAATTTTTTCAGCAAATGGGGTTGGTACAGTTGGATATTGATACCCAAAAAAGATGAATGTAGACCTTTATCTGACACAAAATTTAACTCAGAATGGTTCACTGACCTGAATGTAAGAACTGAAACTATAAAACTAATAGGGAATAGAAGAATAAATCTTTGTGACCTTGAATTAGGCAGTGTTTTCTTGCATGTGACACTAAAAACACTGACAAAAATAAATTGGACCTCATCAAAATTAAAAAGTTTTGTGCATCAAAGGACATTTTTGAAAGTGGAAAGACAGCTTATAGAATGGGAGAAAATGTTTGCATATCATGTATCTGATAAGGGACTGGTATCTAGAGTTTATAAAGAACTCTTTCAGTTCAATAATAAAAAGATTAATAACCCAGTTAAAAATGGGGGAGGGGTCCTGGGTGACTCAGTTGGTTAAGCACCTGACTCTTGATTTCAACTCAGGTTATGATCTCAGGGTCCTGGGATTGAACCCCACTTGAGGCTCTGCACTTAGCTTCGGGATTCTCTCTCCCGCTCTGCCTCTCCTCCACTTGCTCACTTGTGCTTTCTCTCTAAAAAAATATTTTTGAAAAAAATTGGGCAAAGGATTTGATACACATTTCTCCAGAGAAGATATATAAATGGCCATTAAATACATGAAAAGAAGATCAACATCATTAGTTATTAGGAAATGCAAATAAATCCACATTCAGATACCACTTTATACCCACTAGGATAGCTTTAATGAGAAAAGATAACAGTGTTGACAGGATGTGGAGAAATTGGAATGCTTACATTATGTACTGCTGGTGAATGTAAAATGGTGCACCCACTTTGATAAACACTTTGACATTTCCTCAAAGAATTAAACAGGGTTATCATCTGACCTAGCAGTTCTCCTCCTTGTTTTATGCTTGAGAGAATTGAAAACATGTCTACATGAAAACTTGCATACAAATATTCATAGCAGCATCCTTCATAATGGCTAAAATGTAGAAAAAAATGAAATGTGCAGCAACTGATGAATAAACAAAATGTGGTATATCCATATAATGGATTATTAGCCATAAAGGAATGAAAGTACTAATAACATGCTACAACATGGGTAAATTTTAAAAACATGCTAAGCGAGAGAAGCAAAATACAGAAGGCCACATGCTTTATGATTCCATTTATGTGAAATAGCTAGAATAGGCCAGCCCATTGAGACAGAGTAGATAAGTGTTGGCCACAGGTTAGGGGGAGAGGGCAAATGAGTTAATAACTAATAAGTACAGAGTTCTTTTGGGACAGTGAGCTATTTTGGAATTAGAGGTGATTTTTAAAAAAATGTTCACAATGTTCTTTGTGAATATTTAAAAACTACTAAATCGGACACTTAAAAGGAGTGAATTTAATGGTATGTGGATTATATCTCAGTGAAGCTGTTACTTTTTTAAACGGAGTTTAAAGGTGTCCTGAGACCAAAAAAGTTGACGGCTCTTTAAAAAGGAAAATGTTCTGAATAAAATTACATGTAATACTTTCCTATTTTTTATTTATTGAATGAGATCTTTTAGGCTATCCAGACATTAATGATAATTTAGCATTTGTGTGCATACATAACAAGAAGACATCACAAAAATGAATATACTAAGGAATTCCTAAAAAAATATAAATTGTTTGGTTAAGATTTTGAATATAAAGTTTAGTGTCTGTTCGATACAGAATGAAGCTTTCTTTGAATGCTTTAAATGTTTAAAGTAGAAACCATGTTGATTGTTACAGGGATCTCCATCTTCCAAGCGAAGGGGTCAGATGTTACAACCAATCATAGAAGGAGAAACTGCCCATTTTTTTGAAGAAATCAAGGTAATCCTTAAATCATTCACTGATATCTTTCTTAAAAAGTTGAGTGTCATGCCCTGTTTGTTTATCTGTTTGATATCTTTTTAGGAAGAAGAAGAAGATGGTGTTACCCTGTCCTCTGAGCTAACTGATATCCTGAAAACTGCTGTACAGGCACAATCTTCATTGGAAAACTCTGAATCTGATGTTGAAGAAAATCAAGAAAAACTTGCTCTGGATCTCCGATTGTCAAGTACTCGAGCAGCTTCTATGTATGTATGCTGGTTTGTGATTTTTTTTTTTTTTTTTTAAAGATTTTATTTATTTATTTGACAGACAAAGATCACAAGTAAGCTGAGAGGCAGGCAGAGAGAGAGAGAGAGAGAGGAGGAGGAAGCAGGCTCCCTGCTGAGCAGGAAAGCCCAATATGGGGCTCGATCCCAGGACCCTGAGATCATGACCTGAGCCGAAGGCAGAGGCCTTAACCCACTGAGCCACCCAGGTGCCCCTGGTTTGTGATTTTTTAAAAAAATCTATTTGTATAATGAAATTTACATGCCAAGAAATTCAGTGTTAAGTAATCAGCCACTTGGAGGGAATTAATGTGTGCTCAAGAGATATGCCTCTTTCTTTTAAAGGGTATGGTATATAACTGTCATCATTCACATTTTCTTTACTAAACATTAGTGTGTTTTAAAAATTTTAAAGAAACTGGGGCACCTGGATTGCTCAGTTGGTTAAGCGACTGCCTTCAGCTCAGGTCATGATCCCAGGATCCTGGGATCGAGCCCCACATCAGGCTCCCAGCTCAGTGGAGAGCCTGCTTCTCCCTCTCCCTCTGCCTGCCCCTCTGCCTGCCCCTCTGCCTACTTGTGCTCTCTCTCTTGGTCAAATAAATAAATAAAATCTTTAAAAAAAAAAAAAAAAAGAAAGAAAGAAACTAAAATCTGACATTTGTTTCATAATAGAATGCTGGAACCAGCGGAGAGAGTTACCTTTATTCTCTATATCTTCTCTCCCTGATAATGGTGTATGACAGTGGTCTTCAGCCCTGGCTTCACTTTTTTTTAAAAATTAAAGTATAATTAACGTATAATGCTTATATTAGTTTCAGGTATACAGCATTGTTGACTCAACAATTCTGTTAACTCGGTGGTCACCACAAAAAGTGTAGTCACATACAATGTTACTGCAGTGTTATTGACTATGTTCTCTGTGCTGCACTTTCATCTCTGTGACTTACTTATAACTGGAAGTTTGTGTCTCCTAATCCCTTTCACCTATTTTACCTAACCCCAGCCCACCTCCTTCCTCTCAGCCACCCAGTGTGTTCCCTGTATTCATGAAACTGTTATCGTTTGTTTGGTTTTCTGAATTCCACATATAAGTGAAATCATAGGGAATTTGTTTTTCTCGCTCTGGCTTAAATCATTTCGCTTTATACCCTCTAGGTTCCTCCTTGTTAGAAATGGCAAGATTTCATTCTTTTTTATGGCCAAGTAATATTCCGTGTGTGTGTGGGCGTGCATACACATACCACATCTTCTTTATCCATTCATCTTTTGATGGACACTTGGGCTGCTTCCATATCTTGGCTGTTGTAAATAATGATGCAGTAAACGTAGGGGTACATTCATCTTTTTGAGTTAATGTTTTTGTTTTCCTTGGGTAAATACCCAGTAGTGGAAATACTGGATCATGCAGTATTTCTGTTTTTAATTTTTTGAGCAACCTCATATTGTTTTCCATAGTAGCCTTGGTTTCACTTTAAGATCACCTGGGAAAAAATCCCCCCCACCCCTCCAATATTGATGTAGAGCCCTACCTGCAGCTATTCCTACATTTAGTTGGTCTGGGCTGTAGATTAGGCATTGGGATATTCTAAATGCTCCCCACTGACTTTAGTTTGCAGCCAGGGTTTGAACCCCTGCTAAGAATCACAGTGTTCTTTGAATAATGTTTTATTTCCCATTTAAATTTTAGGCCTGAGTTACTGGAACAACTTTGGAAAGCCAGAGCTGAAAAAAAGAAACTACGCAAAACATTACGGGAATTTGAAGAAGCGTTTTATCAACAGAATGGAAGGTTTGTTGAACATCACAAAAATTGAGTCGTCTTTCTCCTTGAACTTACAGGTGCCCATATGCTAAATTAAAGGGATGTATAGGAATAGAAGTGAATTGTGCATATGAGGATATTAAATCCATTGAAAATAAAAGTAGAAAACATACCTTTTTACTTTGAAGTTCTGCTATTAATGGCAAGAAGTCAGAGATAGAGTAAGCAACATCTGATAGAATATTTCAGATGTCCTAGGAGGCCTGGTTGAATGGCAGTTACATTGTGTTTTTGAAGTCTACATTCTCACCTTTTTGAAGTAATTGTGAATTAAGATTTTTTCCTTTTATTTTTATTTCTTGTTCTTTTTAAAGATTTATTTATTTATTTTAGAAAGAGAGAGAAGGGGGAGGGGCAGAGGGAGAGAGAGAATCTCAAGCAGATTCCAAGCAGGCTCCCTGCTGAGCATGGAGCCCAATGTGGGACTTGATCTCACGAACCTAAGGTCATGACCTGAGCCAAAATCAAGAGTTAGATGATTAACCAACTGAACCACCCAGGCACCCCTGTTTTTCCTTTTAGAAAGGGTCCTATAACATGACTGGTATTCTCACAGCTAGTGTGGATTCTTAGACAGAGACCGTTGCTGCTTAGGCTGCATGTTGGGCCATTCCAGGCTTCCCTTTTTTAAGATGTATAACAGGGTGGTAATCAACAGTGGGCTTCTAAAATATAGTATGGCATGTGCTTTTATCTAACTTGGGCATAGCTGACCCAGTAAAACTCTTTTAAAAAAGGAAGAAAAACAGGGACGTCTGGGTGGCTCAGTCGGTTGAGTGGCTGCCTTCGGCTCAGGTCGGGATCCCAGGGTTCTGGGTTTGAGTTCTGCATCGGGCTTTCTGCTCAGCAGGGAGCCTGCTTCTCTCACTCTGCCTGCTGCTCCCTCTGCTTGTGCTCTTTCTCTCTCTGTCAAGTAAATAAATTCTTAAAAAAAAAAAAAAAAGGCTTTTTTTTTTTTTTTTTTTTTTAAAGGGAGAATAAATTCTAATTCAGATGGTGGCCAGAAATGAGCATTCTCTTAGACCTTAGAAAAGTTTTTCTGTGTATGTAACTAGGTAGTCTTACCAAGCCAGTAGCTATGTTAAAAATTCCAAAATTTATTTATTTACTTTGAGAGTCTTCTATATAGTTGGCAAAAACGGTTAAAAAAAAAAAATCTAAGTGTAAGAATGCATTTTTCAAGTACCTTCTAAATGTACGAAATGACTGGCTGTACTCCTCTGCCACTATACACTCAGTGACCTGACAGAGTCTAGCAGTGTGTATCTTACTAAAATATTTGGTTACTTCCTAGTTCTCTGCAATGATCATTGTTAAGTTTAGCATTATTTAATCTGTCAATAGAGAAATTCATCAAAAACAGAAGTATTTTAGGAATATTCCTTGCAGATGGGGGGAGCTAGTTCTTTCTTGCAGAGGAATTTTTTTATTTGAATTTACATTTGGTAACATTGTCTCTAACATTAGGATAACTTCTGGGACTTTATTTTTCAGATGATTTCTAGAATATTACAGATTTTACTTTCTACCCTAGGAATGCCCAGAAAGAAGATCGTGTTCCAGTGCTTGAGGAGTACAAGGAGTACAAGAAAATTAAAGCCAAACTCAGGCTTCTTGAAGTTCTTATCAGCAAACAAGATTCTTCAAAATCCATATAAAAATATGCTCCTTGAAAACACCATAAAAATCAGTTGTATTCCCTGAAGCTATCATCGTGTGTTGGCTGGTACTTGAGTTCATTTTGTCAGGCACTCCGAGAGTATCATTTTGTACTTGGTTGTGGTGCCACTAGAGAAAGATGGGAGGGTAAGTAGACCCTCTCTAGGGAGCGTGGTGTTCCATATTAACCACAGACTGTTCTCTCCACCTTTAGCAAACATCCAGTTTTCTTCATTGTTTTGTAGTACTACAAATACACCCTGTTAGCAAAAGACTAGTACTTTATTCTTTCAGCTTCAAGAACTTTGGAGATACGAGCTTTTTGTTATCACCAACTTTATTTTTATTATTTTTTTAATTACTGAAGAAAATTGAGAGGAACATCTTCACATTGAATTCTTCGGTTGCCTTTTTCTTACAGAATGACTGAAAATTTGAAAGAAAAGCCTATAAATGTGCACATATGCAACTATGTCCTATGTTTTCTTAGAAAACCAAAATCAACTGAAATTTCAAGTCCTACTGTGGAACACATTTCTGTTTAATTTCCAAAGTGACACTTTCTCATAGGTAGTATGTTAGCAAAATTTTGCAATTCAGTGGTCACACAGCTCCTGGATGAAGATAACAGAGGGCAGACCAAAAAGTGACCTTGTTTAATAGTAGAGTGAAAACACACACCACACATCCTACACAGAACTGAATCATATCACATGTTGCCTACGGGACATAAGTTTCTGTTTGTTTCCTCAGTTACTGTTTATTAGCTGGTGATGATGTGATTTGTCTGGATCAGATCCTGTATTTTTTTCCCCCTACCCACCTCCAGATAATGTGAGAAAATAGCCATGTCTATGTAGGAACACGGATGGGCTCAGATTTGTGTGTTCAATTAGATGGGCCTAAGTTGACGAAAGAATCATTATGCCTGAATTAAATCTTTTCTTCACAAGGGCTATACCACTGCACTTGTACGTGTACCTTCTGGGGGTTGCATCTTTTTTCTTTTTTAATCAGAAAAATCTGTAAAGAAAACACCCTCTGACAGGAGCCCTTTTGCTCAGTCACATGCTGTTTAAAGCAGTTCTGTAGTGGTATGCCCCTTGTCATATACTCTTAAGCTTATCTTTTTTTTCTTTGGCTTTGCATGGCTTTTCTTCAAGTACTCTTCTGGTATCATTCTGCTAATCATTTTCACAGATTGGTGACTTTATTTGAGCTAAGAATATAGTCAATAACAGCATATTCTGGTCAGGCTTAATGTAAGTGTTAATTTTTTTCCTGGTGCTTTTTTGGATTGATGAGTGTCTCACTTTGTGCCCATGTTTTGCATGCATTGACTCATGCATGGTTTTCTTAACTAGCTGATATTAACAGTTCCATATAAAAATGGGGACTTCTGTGACATTCTTTAATCAAGTGAGGGAAGCATGAACCTCAGACTTCTGGCACTCTTACATAGTAAGCACATGAAGTAGCTTGATAATAAGTAGTGTGTCTAGGATTTCACATTTCATCTGTGTGTGCAATGCCTTTTTTGGGGGAGGGGAGGGAATGTTCATTGGTGGTGAACATGTAGTTGGGGAATAAAGCACTAAATCCAGCCCTTTTCTTGTGGTTTCCTTTTGATACAGCCAGGTTATTCATAATGTGTACCTAGAAAAAATGAAATTGAAAATGCCAAAAGAAGTATCACTTTGATTTGAATCCAGCATGCAGTGTGCATTTAATTTCTTTCAGTCTCTAGAAGGGAGTATATCCAAACATCAAATTTAATGTGCACTGTATATTGTTTTATATGAATGTTTTATATACCACATGCAAAAATGTCCATATGCACTATTTAAATGTTTTAAATAATATATTCCTTCTTTATAATGCTAAATCTATATGAGTACCATATTTTTATAAGTCAGTGGCCTGACTGGTTTCATTTTAGAATTAACAGCTGCTTCATGGTGTTGGTTATTCACTGTTCATGTTTGGCTGCAGGTAGAATAGATCCAAGTGGCATGGCAGCACTTACATGCTATGTGACAGTATTGTGTGTCATAGTTAAGCAGTAGGTGGTAGAATTAGGCAGTTTGTGATAGTTTTACTTTGGTACAAGTAAAAACTATATCTATATACAAGTAATATATAGATATATATGACCACCAATATAATTGCATTGCTATGTCTGGCACTTCATTGTATAGACTTTTGTAATAAAAGAACCTGAACCAAGTTATGTAAATGTTTTTTGTTTTGTTTTCACTAGATGTTAAAAAGATCTTAAGTTTTTCCTTGCCTTAATGTTCTTAGGCTTTGTTTGAGTTACCTCAGCGAGGGACCATATTGGGGGACGACAGGGTTGCTAAACCACTTGACTGGCTACAGCTCTGGGGATTGGTAAGACAAGGAAAGGCTATGTTGTTGATTGCCGTGTGGAAATCTAGGGAGAAGATATGCAGGGAGAACAGTCAGCATTTCTTGTTGCAGTGAATTACCCTACTGAGCAAACTTAAGGTACAGTTTTCTCAGAGAAGAGGCTGGCCTGAGGGAGCGGGTAGATTTAACATCTATTGAGCATCAATGTGGAAGTTGAGTACTATGGTCAGATGATGTTGTTTGGGCTAAGAGAACATACGGCTCTTCTAGGAGGGCTTGTGTAACCCACTAAAGAAATTAAAAGAGTTCCTTCACACAACTTGCCAACCACCCAGACAGGGCTTTTTGCAGTACCCTCATTCCTCCTTCTTATACATTAAGTTGACTTCTCATAACCCTGATACTCCTACCTTGCTCTTTATTTTTCAGAGTATATTTTGCTTTTTAGAGTGGTTGAGGAAAACTTTTAAAAAACTTCAAATGAGTTCCTTTAGGAACTTTCTGGATGAATTTCCAGTTTGAAAATACTAGTGAAATATTTGTAGATGATTGGTCTTCTACATTTTAGCTTTTTCTAGGTGACCTCAAACTGGGAAGAATGAAGGTAAGATTATTTTATTTGGGGTCTTACATTAATGGTTTTCCAAAATCCTAAGTATTTATTAATTATCTGTAGCCAGAAGAAGTTAGAACCTGGTATGTGATGAAAAAAATCAACAGTTTCTATATTCTAGGTAACACTGGGAGAACTGTCTTTATCTGCTTAGTCACCTATTAATTAGAGATCTTCCCCATGAACCATAAGCAGCAGCATTTTTCACTTTATCTTCACATTGCTAGAATTTAATGAATCTAATAAAATCCTTCATGTCTGTGTGTATACTCTGGACACGTGCTATAATACACATGGCTTGTATGTAGGTCCCATTCAGGGGTACTTAATTTCTAGAAATCTTCTGAGATTATCATAGACTCTGATGATAGTTTGCTGATAGGTGGTGTAGTGTTTTTTAAAATGTACCTGTAATGGGGACATGTTTAGTAAATAGCACAAGGATAAATTTTTGTTAGAAATTCTCAATGATCCAAAAAAAAAAAAAAGCTCAGTGATCATATCAGAGGTTCTCACCTGCACTTCTCTCAAGCTGGTAGAGTTGAAATCTTTCTCATCACTCGGTTTAGTTTTAGACTGACATAGTGTAATTCTTTCTCCAGCTCCACGGCATATAAAAAGAGTCTAGAGAATAATTTAGAAGGAAGCAGAGAATGAGTAACATTCCTTTGTGCCTAAAGAGTCAGCAGGTTATTCGTGAAGTACTTGGGAGTGGGAGGATAGTATTTCAAGCTTCTAAAACATGCCTAGTGTGGCCAAGTTTGGATCTTTTATTCTAAAATTGGAGAACAGTGTTTGCTATGCATATCAAATATAAGTGGCAGTACCTGTTTGGAGATAATAAGGATAAAAACAATTGGTTTCACTCTCACCTTAAATTTAAACAAATAGAGTCTTGGGCTTTCTGTTTAATTTCAAAGTTAGGTAAAAAGATGAGAAAAGTGGTGCCATCTTGGTAAGGTCTAGTTTTAGGGGAAAAAAAAAACGTAACTCATGGCCTTAGTCCCCATATCAGGATATCCCACGGTACCCTGGTTAGAACATATACTTACTCTCGAAATTCCTGTTGAGTGACCGGCTGGTAGTCATCTTGAATTTCTGCAGAATAATACTTTTTCTCCAGCCTCTCTTTCCACTTTTTCATCTGCTTTGCACTTTGAATCTCCTGTCAAGTCAGAGGACAAGCATAGTTGGTACCCAAGCATCATGGCATTGATCATCTTAAACTGGTCTCTCCAGGGCTGTGGTTTTGAGCCCCACTGGAGTTTTGCCCTTCCTCGCTTTAAGATCTGTGCATCAGCAGATTCACTTGAGAGGGCTTGATGTTAGAACTGTTCACCAGAGTTAAGGTTTTTTTTTTTAAAATTAAATATCATCAGCTTGTTCTCGTTTCACTGCCTCTTCCCCTCTGTCTCTGCAGCTGAATTTCTCATGTTCTCTGTTCTTCACTTGGGTGAAGCTGAGCTGTTCTTTTCTGTACTGCTGTGTAATGAAGCAAATGTATTTCCAAGTATGTCTGTGGGTATTTGCCCTCCCAGCTGCTTCAAAGCCAGACCTCTGCAGTCTATCAGCCCCCAGTCCCCTTTTCAGGATTACTGCATCAATTGTGCATTGTAGTCTGCCCACAGACCCCAAAATAAGTTCCTCATAACAGAAAATTCTTGTTGCTACATTTGTCTCTGGTCCTAAAGAGTCCTTCCTGTGTTTTGTCCTCACTACCACCCACTTCCCTTTTAGTGTTCAAATAACTTCCGCAACTTCAGGAAAAATGCACTCTTATGTTGTAGAAAATAGGGACAGCACTTAATAAAAAAAAAAAAAAAAAAGGAAAGAGGAGGGGTGCCTGGGTAGCTTAGTCAGTTAAGTGTTTGCCCTTGGCTCAGGTCATGATCCCAGGGTCCTGGGATTGAGTCCCACATTGGGCTCCCTTCTCAGCAGGAAGCCTGCTTCGCCCTCTGCCTGCCACTCCTCCAGCTTGTGCTCTCGTTCTTTCTCTCAAATAAATAAATAAATGTTAAAAAGAGAGAGAGAGAGACCTTGCACCCAGATATGATCCACAGACTTCTCAGTGAACCAGAACCATACTGCCCTGCTTCAGCAATACTGTGAAGTACCAAAGTTGATCCCTTTATAAGGATTCTGATGACTTTGCCCAGAGAGGATGGTGATGCCTAAGTTGGTACACTGTTTTATTTGATAAATGTGTGCCGTTTTGGTCAGAGAAACTATCAGACAGTGTCTGTCCTGTAAACCAACATAGCAGAAGTAGGAAAGGATGGCTTTCAATCTTCCTAGTTTTATTTTGGCCACATTATAGCATTCATGTTTTGACATAACTCACACTTTTAATGTGGTGTTAAAGTGGTAGAACATGCAACTATTTCTAAATGACCAGGCCTGTTATAATATAGTATGTATGGGTTAAATGGACTGCCTAGTAAACTTGACTCATCCTTTAAAAAAACCATCTCAACCATCACTATGTGAAGCCTGCCTTGATGTCCACAGGAAAGTGGCACCCTTTCTTAAAAGCAAGGTGGCAGTTCTGGGGGCATTTTCTCCCAAGTTTCAAGTTCTAATCACCTCACCTCTTCCCTACAGATGTTAGCTGTCACTTACTGTTGTCCCTGCATTAATTTAGTGTTCACAGTGGCTGTGCTATTTGGTAGCCAACATCAGAGATAGTATGCTTGCACCAGGGGATATAATAACTAAGAATGTGAGACTACCATCTGGCCATTTGACATTCCTTAGGCTGCTGACCCAGCAAGCAAACAGGTACTCCCTGAACTGAGTACCAAGGGAAAATTGGTTGCTGCAAAACAAGTGCAGAGAGGGCTAGATGTGGTATCCAGGGAATTCTCTGGGGGATGCCTGTTTTATGTCCTGAAATAAACTTTGTAGTTTAGGGATGCCTGGTTGGTCTAGTCGGTATGAGCATGCAACTCTTGATCTCAGGGTATATGTAGTTTTAAACATTAAGTTCTTAAGGAATTGTGATATCATTAGGAAAGGTCTTAACATCACCCAGAGATAGACACAATTACTGTTGGGATTTTGCTTCTTCCTTTCAGGGGAGAGGATAAAAGTGCCTTCATTTGTATAAAGGATAGTTCTACTTTATTGGATGGAACCATGAAAAATAGTTAATGTCATTTTATGCAAGTTCAAATGTGTATACTAAATAGCCAAAAGGGTCTTCTGGACCTACTATTTAGCTGATTTCTCTCAACTCAAAATTTGCCCTTTTATGCTCTATGATGCTAGGTCTCCGGTTTCACAAACCTCTTTCCCCAGACTCTGGCTACTGGCTTGTTAGGTTCTGCCTTAGTGGAGGATGGCAGGGTGAAGGATTTGGGTTTTCATCTCTCAGCATTGTTTCTGCAAATGGTAGTCCTCGCCAGCAGCTGTGGTTGGCACCTGGCTACAGCAGTCCAAGGTCTTTGGGCATATCCAGAACCAGGCTCATCATACTCCCTCAGAAACAGTAGCAGCAGGATTGCGATGGGGATTACCCGCAGAGGTCTGAACAACAGCTCCGTAGGCTCCTCCTACTTTAAGATGAGGTTTAGATAACTTCACCTTTTGCAACCTTATTTAGCCTTGGGTGTGGTAGCATCTTCCTACAGTATGAGCTGCATCAGTGTTTTTACTTTTTCTGCCTGCCAGTGCCCATGTAACCAGTTCCCTATAGTAAATTTTTTCTTTTTAAAATCTATAATGTGGGGCATCTGGGTGGCATCTGCCTTCAGCTCAGGTAATGATCTCAGGGTCCTCGGCTCTCTGCTCAGTGGAGTCTGCTTCTCCCTCTCACTCTCCCTTTGTGCTCTCTCTCTCTCTCTCAAAATCTTAAAAAAGAAAAAATAATAAATAAAAAATATATAATGTGTATTCCATTTTCCTGATTAGGTCCTGACTGAAAGTACATATTCATATTTGATCAAATGTATTTTTGTGTCTTTAAAGGATGCTTTAAATTTCCTTATCTTGGTTTTAAACACACATTAATTCTTTTCTATTTTGTTTTTATTTTATTTTTGCATTTTCTATTATGTTGCTATTACAGAGTATTATAATTTTTAATGAACTGGTTGGTGTTTGCATATATGACATAACTATGTAAATTATTTTTTATTATTGCTTTATTGAATTCTTGTACTTGAATACCTAGGAAACATGCATACCTAGGAAACTTAAAAGAATCATATGTCAAGTAAATGTTGTTTATATCTCTTCTCTCCCAATTCTTACACTTCTAGTTTATTTTTCTTAATTGTTTTTGGCTGATCCCTCCAGTATATCCTTTCTTGTTCCTGACATGTCCAGTGTTCCCCTGTTAAGTAAGGTGCTAGCTTGGGGTGAAATAAATATGTTTTCACCATATCAAGGAAGTGTCCATTGATTTCTGTTTTGTTCTGTTCTGTTTTTTATTTTGTTGTCCCCCTAAGATTGGATGCTCAATCTTATCAAATACCTAGCATCTGTGGAAAATGATCATGCAACTTTCCTTTTGGATCTGTTAATGGAATAAATTATGTTAGTTGATTACCAATTTTAAACCATTTTTCCAGTCTTTAAACCCTGTTGAATCGTGATATATTATTGTGTTTTGTTAGATTCTGTTGCTAATACTTTATGTAGGATTTCTGATCAAAATTTGGAAGTGATATGTGTTTGTGTGTGTATATATAGTTATTTTTATGTGTGTATGTATATACATACACATATATAGTCATTTTACATAATGACTATAGCCATTTTATAAAAGTAATTTGGAGGGTTTCCATTTTTCCTTTTTTTCTGGAACAGTTTAAATAGATTGAAACTCTTTATTCCTTACAAATCTGATAAAATTCCTTTGTGAAGCATTCTGGGCCCGATTTATTTTTCAGGTAGCTCTGATGACTTTATACTACTCTACAGAGTAGATTTGTTTAGCCTTTGTAAACTCTATTCTGGGCTCAGATTTGGTGAATTTATTTTCAGAGAAAAATTACCCACTGCATTCAGTTTTTCGAACGTTATTTGCATAGAGTTATACAAAAAAGTCTCTTAGTGATTTTTTTCCAGGGTACAACATGAAGATTTTGTATATGTAAAAATTGTGAAATGATCACTGTAGTAAGTGTAGTTAATAGTTAACATCCATCACTACACAGTTACAGATTTTTTTTCCTGTGATAGGAATTTTTAAGATCTACTCTCTTAGTAACTTTCAAATATATAATATGGTATTATTATTATTATTTTTTTAAAGATTTTATTTATTTGAGAGGGAGACAGTGAGAGCATGAGCGAGGAGAAGGTCAGAGGGAGAAGCAGACTCCCCATGGAGCTGGGAGCCCGATGTGGGACTCGATCCTGGGACCCCGGGATCATGACCTGAGCCGAAGGCAGTCGTCCAACCAACTGAGCCACCCAGGCGTCCCTATAATATGGTATTATTAACTGTAATCATCATGCTGTACATCCATCCCCAGAACTTATTTTATAACTGGAAGTTTGTACCTTTTGATCACCTTCACCCATTTTACCAACTCCCCACCCCTCCTCCTCTTCAATCACCAGTCTGTTCTCTATGAGTTCAGTTTTTTGTTGTTTGTTGTTTTTAGATTCCACATATGAGATCATACAGTATTTATCTTTCTCTTATTTCACTTAAAATAACGTTCTCCGTGGGACGCCTGGGTGGCTCAGTTGGTTAAGCGGCTGCCTTCGGCTCAGGTCATGATCCCAGCGTCCTGGGATCGAGTCCCACATCGGGCTCCTTGCTCGTCAGGGAGCCTGCTTCTCCCTCTGCCTCTGCCTGCCATTCTGTCTGCCTGTGCTCGCTCTCTCTCCCTCTCTCTCTCTGACAAATAAATAAATAAAATCTTAAAAAAAAAAAAAATAACGTTCTCCAGATTTATCCATATTGTTGCAAGTGGCCACATTTCCCTTTTTTTAATGGCTGAGTAATATTCCTCTCTATATATCCATTTCTTTATCCATTCATTCATTGATGGACACTTATTTCCATCCCTTGGCTATTCTAAATAATGCTGCAATGAACATGGCTTGGATATCTCTTAGAATTAAGCATTTGTATCCCCTTCAGATAAATACCCAGAAGTGGAATTACTGATAATCGTATGTTCCAATTTTAACTTTTTGAGGAACCTCCGTATTGTTTTCCACAGTGGCTGCACCAGTTTTCATTTCCACCAACAGTGCACAAGAGTTCCCTTTACTCCACATCTTTGACAATACTTGATATCTCTTGTTTTTTTGACGACAGACATTTTGATTAGTGGAGGTGATAGCTCATTGTGGTTTTGATTGACATTTCCCTGGTGATTAGTAATGTTGAGCAACTTTTCATGTACCTGTTGACCATCTCTGTCTTTTTTGGACAAATGTCTATTCAGATCCTCTGTTCATTTTCCAGTTGGATTGTTTTGTTGTGTTACTGAGTTGTATGAGTTCTTTACATATTTTGGATAGCAACTCCTTATCACATACATAATTTGCAAATATTTTCTTCTATGCAGTAGGTTGCCTTTTCATTTTGTTAATTGTCTCCTTTGCTACACAGAAGCTTTTTAACTTGCTGTAGTCTGTTTTGTTTTTGCTTTTGCTGCCTTTGTTTTTGGTTTCAGATCCAAAAAATCATCACTGCGACTGATGACAAGGAACTTACTGCCTATGTTGTCTTCCAAGAGAATTTTATGGTTTTGGGTCTTAATGTTCAAGTCTTTAATCCATTTTGTTTTAATTTTATGTAAGATATTGGTCCAGTTTTGGTCTTTTGCATGTGGTTCTCTAGTTTCCCCAGCACCATTTATTGAAGAGATTGTCTCTTCCCCAGTGTAAATTCTTGGCACTTTTGTCATAAATTAATTGGTCATATATGCGAGGGTTTATTTCTGGACTCTCTAGTTTATTCCATTAGTTTTGTGTCTCTTCTTATGCAAATACCAGATGCTTAGATTGCCAAAGCTCTGGGTTTTGTCGTTTTTTTTTTTCTTGTTTTTTAGAAAGAGAGCACAAGCTGGCTGAGAGAGGGGCAGAGGGAAAAGGAGAAAGACAATCTTAAGGAGGCTCCATGCCCAGCACAGAGCCAGATGCAGGACTTGATCTAACAACCCTGAGATCATGACCTGAGTGGAAATCAAGAGTCTGATGCTTAACTGACTAAGCCACCCAGATGCCCCAACATCTTTGCAATATAATTTGAAATCAGGGTGTATTACACCTCCAGCTTTCTTCTTTCTCCAGTTACTTGTTTCTTCATGATTTCTCCCATTGCAGTTTCTTACTATGCATGTTTATGCTTTCTCCCTCTTATTCCATGTTTGTTGGCTAGTAGTTTCTTCCCACTCATCTTTTCAAAGAACCAGCCATTTTACTTATTTATACAACTTTGTATTTGCCACTCATTAATTCTGTTTTTATCTTTATTTCTGTTTTTTTTTCTATTGTTCTTTTCTAACTTTTTGAGTTACATGCTAAAATCAGTTTTTCAGTCTTGATTTTTATTGATAAATTTAAGGCTCTTGATTTTCCTCTGGCATTTGACTTTCTCATAGATTCTGCTGTATAGTGTTTTTAGTGTTTTTTATAAGAATTCTACAATTTCATTTTGCATTTCCTAGTTGATTCAAGAATTGTTTAATAGTTTTTTAAAAAGGATTCTCCGTTATTATTCATTATAGCTCTTAAATATTCCCAGATTTGGTGAGTGAGTGCCCTTGAATGTGATCCTTGCGTCCTTTTAACACATCTTTATTATTCTTTGAACACTTTTACTCTCTGACTCAACAAGGTATTCCAGATTCATGTTGTATTTTCCGGCCCCGGAATTTAGCTATATCTCCAAGGGGCCCTGCTTCCTTTTTAGGAGAGAATGGTATTTGGAAACCAAGGTCTGGGGAACTAACTCTTATTACTTCTAGACTTCTCAGTGGATAGAGCTATAGAATACACACATACAGACACACACACACACACACACACACACTAACACACATCTACAATTCTAATCCAACACCACAAAGTTTATTTTAACCTTCAACCTTTTCTTTTTTTTTCTTTTTTTTTTTTTTAAAGATTTTATTTATTTATTTGAAACAGAGAGAGAGAGAGAGAGATCACAATTATGCAGAGAGGCAGGCATAGAGAGAGAGAGGAGAAAGCAGGCTCCCCGCCGAGCAGAGAGCCCGATGTGGGCCTCGATCCCAGGACCCTGAGATCATGACCTGAGCTGAAGGCAGAGGCTTAACCCACTGAGCCACCCAGGTGCCCCAACCTTTTCTTTTTGTAACTTCCTTATCTCACAGTGAGAAACCTCACTCCACTCCATGTAGAGCTGACACTGAACAACACAGGGGCTGGGGTGCTGAACCTTGTGCAGTCAGAAATGTGTGTGTAACTTTTGACTCCCTAAAAATGTAACAATTAATAGCCTACTGTTGATTGAAGCCTTACCAATACCATAAGCAGTCGACTAAAACATATTCTGTATATGTATTATATACTGTATTGTTATAATAAAGTAAGCTAGAGAAAAAAGTGTTACTGGTAAAATCATAAGGCAGAGAAAATACATTTACAGTAAATACTGCATTGTATTTATTGAAAAAAAAACAAAAAACAAAACCTCATATAACTGGACCCGCGAAGTTCAAACTGTTGTTCAGCAACATGGTTCTTGAACAATGCAGGTTTGAACTGCATGGGTCCACGTACACATGGATTTTGTTTACAGTACTGTAAACATAAGCTTTTCATTGTTCAAGGGTCAACTGTATAAAACATTAAAGTGATTCATCACATTAATGATTACAAGAGAAAAATTACATGATCATGTCAATAGAGTATACTCACTGACCCCTATGTGATAATCCCACAGTGACTACAGCTGGAGGACCAGGGTGTAGGCTGAGAGCAACAATAAGAGAGGTAGCATGTAGGGTTGAAATAACTTGTTCTAAACAACAAAACAGCTGGATTCTGGGAGAAATTTTTGGAGGTGGCAACTACTGCTCTAAAGAAAACAAATCATTTCAATTCTTAATCAGAACTTTTACGTAGGCCTATTTCTAATAAAGCTATCCTTATGAGAAAGTTAAAATCTTACATTTTCATCAAAGCCTTCTCTTCTGGCTCGCTCAACCAAATCTCCGCTTTTCTCACTAACAATATAAAATAAAAATCACAGGCATATGACAGTGGAAAGGGAAATGCAGCACTAAATACGATCAGCTCTATAGTAAGTGTCTGCATTGCATTTTTGGTCCTTCTGATAATACTAATTATTTGGAAAATGTGGTCATTAGTAAGTTCTTAAGAGTGTCATCTCTAGCTATAAAAAATGTTTATATTATGTCCCACTGGTAGAGGCCTGGGTTTTGGAAGCATTTTGACACCAAAATGATTCTGCAGGTATGAAGGTATCCTTAAATATTTTGTGTAAAACTTTTTTATTTTGATAGTTAAGTGAATGCAGTTAATGCAGACTAAAATTTTTTCCTACCTTCTAGGGGGTCTGTATTCTGTCCAGCTTTCTGTTAAAGCTTTTACTGAGTGGCATGACATGTGTTAGATTAATTTTTAATTAGCTTAGCTTGGAGTCTCATGGCACTCTTAGAATTAGGAGTTACTACTGGATGATGCATCAACAACGTATTTAGAATCAGCACACTGGGTGGTGATAGTTCTGCAATCAGAATCTTACTCACACTGTGAGTTTCTAATATAATATACAGTTTGAAATGCCAGGTTAAAAATTTAAGTCATCTTACTTTTTCTTGTCTTCATCCTCTTCCGGTTTCTTTAGTCTCAGTTTTTCAAGAGCATTGTTGTAACTCTGGGCATAATTAAAAGTAGTTTAAGATTTGAACAAATATATATACTGTATTAATTTTGATCAAGGAATAAGAAATATGGAATGCCTGTCTCTAGGGACTACTACCATAAAGAAATATGGAGGCAGTGCTATGATTATCTTTCTTTCACTTGGTCACTGCTTATGTTTTCTGCCTGCTAGTGAAAAAGAAAAGGGTTCTCTTGTAGGCATCACACTTGAACTCGGAAAAAAAATTCTTTGAAAAGTTTTACTAATATTTATTGCATTTAAGGATGTTAACACTTTAATGCATATAACCAGCATCATAATCAAGAGATAAAAGATGAAAAAACCTACACTTCAGCTCACTGGGGGACATATTAATAGTTTCCTTTTGCAGGTGAGTTCTTGGACAGAGTTTTTAAGCTCCAGTCACCTGGTGGCTCTTAGGACTTTTCCTGTGTGAAGTGATGTGGTTAGAGCCAGTTCTGTGCAGAAATGAGCAAGATGGGACACACGTGACTCTGCTGAAAACTCAAGTGAGGTAGTTGTTGAGAGGACAGGGAAGATGCCACTCTATCCGGGAGAACAGAGGGTCATCGAGGGAAGGGGGAACATTGCTGGGGTCAGTGAGTGACATAAGTAGAAGCCCAGAGGGGAGAGGAACAGCAAGTGATGGTGCACAGCTCTGTGGTCAAACATTGGCTGGGACACACCATGCTGTCCACGGGCGCATGGAAGACAGACATGCTACATAGTTCAGTGATCGTGAATAAAGACAGGTTGGGACTGTGAGATTTGAGAAGGTCCTTGAGTGTTTGGATAAAGAACTTGGACTTTCTTTAACAGGCCCAGAGAAACTCTGAAGAACTATGAGCAGAAAAGTAATATCTGGGCTGGGATGGCACAGGAAAGAGGCCAGAAGAGGTTACCACACAAGCTGGGGAAAAGTACCAAGGGCCCTAACCCAGTGGTGGCGGTTAGAATCAGCACGACCTTGAATCTCAGAAATGTGAACAAAAACCACAGAGATGAACTTGACACACAAGTCTTGGCAACAGAGTGTCAGGGAGTAAAAAATTCAAAGTTTTAAGCCCAGGGTGACTGATAAGAGTGTTGCTATTAACAGAAACATGAAAGTGAGCAAGATAAGGCCCATGGAGTTCTGAGTTAAGATTGTTTATAGAAATTTCTAGGATCTAAGTTGAACATTTTTGGAGGAAAAGGATAGTTTTATTATAAAACCCAACGCTGCTTTGCATTTAGTAAACAGCTCAATTGCTATTTGATACATTGAAATCTGAAATAGGTTTGGCCACCTTTTTTAAAGCCAGAAAGAAATCTCACTTCCCTGGCAGTGAAATAATACAAATAAAAGCACGACTGGACCTAGACAAAACAAAACAAAAAACCCCCACCACTACTTGGGGTTTAAGTGCTATTTAAACGACAAGAGTATAAACCGAACAAGATTTGTCTTAGCATTCAAATTAGGAAAAGAATTGGACATACCTTTTTAATCATTTTACCAAGTTCAAAATCTGGCCTTCTGCCTATTGAATAATCAGCTTTCACTTCAGAATATGTATCATTAATAATTGCCAAGAACATGTTCTGGGGAGAAATAATCACAATTATTTCAGTAAAATTTTATTTTATATATTTTTAAAGATCTTATTTCTTTATTTGACAGAGAGAGACACAGCGAGAGAGGAAAAACATAAGCAGGGGAAGCGGCTGGCAGAGGGAGAAGCAGGCTTCCCGCTCAGCAGGGAGCCCGATTCGGGGCTTGATCCCAGGACCCTGGGAACACGACCTAAGCCGAAGGCAGCCGTTTAACAGCTGAGCCACCCAGGTGCCCCAAAATTTAGTTTAAATGTTAGTGACTGATAAGTGCTGGGATTTGTTTGTTTGTTTTTTGAGAGAGAGCGAGCAAGCACAAGCTGAGAAGAGGGACAGAGGCAGAGAGTCAAGCACACCCTGACGAGCCTGATGTGGGACTCATTCCCAGGCCCTGGATCATGATGTGAGCTGAAGGCAGACGTTTAACCTACTGAGCCACCCAGGAGCCCTAAGTGCTGTGATTTGTAAATTAGATTTAAATTTTAAAAGTAGCCCATATGCTCAGTAACAGAGAAATGGCTATGCAGACTATAACATAGTAGAATGGGAAATGTATAGTGTGGATATAAGCAACTATGTTTATGGTAAATGAGAAAAAACAATGTAAAATAATGCATATGAACTGGGTACTAATATATATCTATGAATATATACACATATACATACACACACTAATTGGTCAACATTGCATATCAGAACAGAATAAGTATATTTTTGTAAGAGTGTTTTGTTTTGTTTTTTTAATTTTATAAACCTGTTTAAAGGCACAGTTTTACCAGGGCTCTTAGGAATACTATGTCCGGATAATACAAACAATTGCGGAGAGGGTATTCTTACTCCCAGGCCACCTCCACCTTTCACTGAAGCCCAGCTCTGCCAATGTGAGGACTTCTGGCCACCACAAGGGGATAACTGCTATGTATTGACAAAAGGGTTTTCAAGGAGGACAGTAGCAGTGCCTCGACTAGGAAAGCAACTTTTCCTGGTTCGGGAGGCCACATAAATTTGTCTTGAGCACGTGTGAAAGACCCATCCTGCAGATTCCTAAAAATCACAAAGGTCTGAGCTTTTAGCTGTAAGGGCTAGAAGCCATTGCAATATGGGCCAAATATATTCATCCCTGCCAGTATGGAATGTCCTGGCTGGACAGGCCTGGGATATTCAAGTTATACTCGGAGAAGGTGTGCACACTCTTGGCACATGTCAGACACCAAGATGGTAACTACTGTGATCACATTCTCTTGTGGACAAATTGAAAACATTTTAGACACTGGATTTAGCCTGGATTTCAAGGAACCCACACAATTCCTAATAAATGTAAAAAGCTCTGACAGCTCAGCAGTGATACTATAATTTCTTCTAAATTAATAATTTCATTTTTTATTCTAAAAAATATAAGCAAAAAAGGGAACATATATGGTCATACTTACCAGCAGGACAAAGAACACAAAAAAGATGAAAGTGATGAAGTAAATGGGTCCCAGGATACGATTGGCTTGCTGAATACCAGCAAAATTGAAATCTCCAAGAACAATTCGAAATTGTGCAAATCTTTGACGGGAAGAAAGGAAAACATTATATCCCCTCACACATACATGACAACTGATGAGGGTTACCACTGTGTCTAGGAAAGTATCCAACCAGCTGCATGTGGCATTGGTTCTCTGGCTTTTGTCATGTTACCCCGAGTTCAATAAAACTGGGTGTGGAAAATTCCCCTCAACGCCAGACAGGGTACTTAAATAGCTCAACAGTGATTCAGGAAATGATGGACTTCCACTTACTGAATCCTACCAAATTTGACCCTTGAGAAACCTGCTTACCAACAAGTTTTGGCAAAAAAATGGCCTTAGCCTTTCTTGTACCCTTCTAGAATTTAGAATACCTGACCTTGTCCAATAAGGATTTTCAACTTGTACCTAGACCCAAGAACTCTAAAATTTATAATACCAATAATGTGTGTAATCTGTATACCTCTTCTGCTAAAATAAGATGCCAACAATTTGTCCCTTGCTGAGTCTCAAACAAGTGCTGGTAATGATCCTCAAACATGATCCAGAAGTGTTTTGTTTTTTTTTTCTTTTAATTTTTAGAGAGAGCACATTCGAGTGAGCAGGGTGGGGAGGAAGCAGAGAAAGAAGGAGAGAAGCAGACTTCCTGCTGAGTGTGGAGCCCAACTCAGGGCTCAATCTCAGGACCCAGATATCATGACCTGAACTGAAATCCACAGTTGGGCATTCAACTGACTGAGCCACCCAAGGGGCCCCTGAGGTTTACTGTATTCTCTTCAATAACTATTGGATTTGATGTAAAATAACATTTAAAATATTACAGATCTTCATTTGATTAATAATTAGGTGGAAAATTAAGAAATTAAGGCTTTCAATGAGCATAGTAGTAGTAAAGGCGGAATCAGGATTACTTAACATGGTATCTTATTTTCTCATCATTAATTTGCAATGGCATTGCCAGACACATCAGGGATATGTTATAAATTATGTTGATGATTTCTTTATTTTTTTTTTAAGTTGAGAATGTTTAATTTCATCTTTACTCATACATTCAACAATTTAAAAAGTATTTGGATCTTTACAAGTTAATATGTTTTCTTAGGAATAATTATCTTTTTACCTATAACACAAACCCTGAGCAGTCTGTAGGATTTTTCATAAATGGTGATAAACATTGTTAAGGGCTATTGCTTGTGTTCTGTATTATACCACTCAATTAAATTTCAGCATTACTTTTAATTAATGTTAATAGATAAAACCATCCCAGATATATCTGTGATATCAGATTTAACCTGAATTCCAAAGGAGGTCACTGGGTCAGTAGGTTATTAGGTTAGAAAAATATTTATTATAGTTTTCATTTTTAAAACCCAGGTTCTGGGGCGCCTGGGTGGCTCAGTGGGTTAAGCCGCTGCCTTCGGCTCAGGTCATGATCTCAGGGTCCTGGGACTGAGTCCCGCATCGGGCTCTCTGCTCAGCAGGGAGCCTGCTTCCCTCTCTCTCTCTCTCTGCCTGCCTCTCTGTCTACTTGTGATCTCTCTCTGTCAAGTAAATAAATAAAATCTTAAAAAAAAAAAACCCAGGTTCTGAATTAATAATTTAAAAATTTAAAAATAATAATTTTTAAAAAAGATTTTATTTATTTATTTGACAGAGATCACAAGTAGGCAGAGAAGCAGGCAGAGAGAGAGGAGGAAGCAGGCTCCCTGCTGAGCAGAGAGCCTGATGCGGAGCTCGATCCCAGGACCCTGGGATCATGACCTGAGCCAAAGGCAGAGGCCTTAACCCACTGAGCCACCCAGGTGCCCCTAAAAATAATAATTTAAAGATTAATAATAATTAGATGAAGTTAATTTTTTTTCTTTAAATTATGTGAACAGTGCATAGGAAAATAATTTCTGTTACTCTTGTTTTGCAACAGTAGCATGTTACTTTATTACTCATATTTTGTGTTCTGGAATGGATGACATCTATTTTATGTACCTTACGGATAGCCCGGGCTCTAATATTGGACAACTAAAAGAAAAAGGCAGCACTCCAGTTTTATTGGCTATAATAATAACACATGCTCATGGGAGAAATTTTAGGAAGTACTAAAGAAAAAGTTTTAAAAATTCATAAGCTAATTCAGGAATTAATTAAGAATAACCACAGTTGATACTTTTGGCTTATTTGGATTTATGTTTGATATATTTTCATGCCATTGTTACTGCTACTAGGTGCTTAAAATGAGTTATTTTAAGGGGAAGCCTGGGATGGAATTTTTAACAGTATGTAGACACTTGGCATGCTTGGTTAGTCAGTCAAAAGGAAGAATTCTTCTTGTTCCTGGTTGCTTTTGCCCAACATGTAAAGGGAACATACAGCTGTAAACAATGAAGGAAGAAAATGTATTCAAAGAAATGGGCTCCTTTGAGTCCTAGGACTCAAGAGTTACCTGGAATTTCATCTTGGGTACCTAAGACATGATTAAATGATACTTAAAGTATTTATTTAGCCTTTTTAAAAAAAAGATTTATTTATTCAGGAGTGCTTGGGTAACTCAGCCAGTTAAGCATCTGTCTTTGGCTCCAGTCGATATCTCAGGATCCTGGGATGTAGTCCCACATTGGGCTCCCTGTTCAGCAGGGAGGCTGCTTCTCTCTCTGCCTCTCTCTCCTCTCTCAAATAAATCTTTTATTATAAACAAATATTTTATTTATTTGAGAGAGGGGCAGAGGGAGAGGGAGAGTCTTTAACAAACTCTGAGCAGGGCGTGGAGCCCGACACTGGATTGGATCTCATGACCCAGATCATGACCTGAGCTGAAACCAGGAGTCGGTCACTTAACCAACAGAGCCACCCAGGCACCCCATTTATTCAGCTTTTAATACTGGTTTATAATGTTCTTCTATACAAGATACAAAAAGAAAAGCTGAACTGGAAGGAGACCAAAGTCTCTCAACAAATATTTTTTCCCTATGGTATAGTAGAATGAGAGGTTCTCTTTTAGTTTTGACCAAACTTGATCTGTAATCCTTGAGCTGTATTTACAGGAGAAAACATAAGTTAAAGGCACCATTTCTCCTCTCCAGAAATTAGCTTGTTAACTAAAGCTTCCATTCAGCCCTTCTCTATCAGGAAACTGTCCAGATAACCTCTGCTGTGTAAGGTGTGAATAACAAAACCCTAACCAATTTGCTGAGTGGTTATAATCACATAGGAGTGGAAACTTCAAACACAATATAACTTCATTTTTCCCCTAATTGAAGTTTCCTTGCCTGATGTGTGCAGAGATTATCAGACAAGCCCTCCCGTCCTCTCTCCCCATGTAAGTCCTGGACTTTGCCTTCTATCTTCTCCCGGAGAAGTAGCCAAAAACACATTTCCTTGACTATTTCTCTAGATCATCAAAAATGCCTTCATGGTGGAGGGTTTGGGGAGGGTGTGGGGGTAAGAAACATTTGGAATATGTCTCCCCACCTAGACAGCAATGACATAGGCAGAATTTGTCTGATGTAACTGTTTTGGAATTCTAGAGTCTATTTAAGGCTTGCAACTGCCAGGGGAAGGCTTAGACAACTTTGGTCAATTCCAGGTTTTAGTTTGGAAAAGCTACCCGTCTGCCACCCCCCAGCCCATGGCAGGGAGCCATGCGTGTATTCCTGGAGCAGCTTGCATGCAACTTGTGGGAGCAAGGGTGGGCAATCAGGTTATGTTCTCCAAGCATTAGGGGTCTGTGTTCTGATTGCTGATTGCTTCTTCTGATCATAAGAGTGCAGAAAGTTGTTCCGCTGTCTGTTGCAAGTCCCTCTCCCTCTTGCTGAATTAATGTCCTTGGGATTAAAGGCTCGTGCCCTTCCCACTTCCTTCATTTTTCTCTTTTTCCCCTTTTGGGTGCCAGACATTAAAGACCTCAAAAGTAACGCATATACAGAGGAAGTTAGACTGTCACCTGCATCCCCAAGGAAAGGTGCAGTCTCAGAAAAGACCTAAGAAGACCTTTACGCTTCAGGCTGATCCTGCATGAAGACAGTATACAATAATAAAAATAAACAAAAAAACAAAAACAGGAAACTCTGGTGAAGGGCAAGAATGTCATTTCCAGGGTTATCACATTCTACATTCAAATGTCCAGTTTTCAATAAGAAGAAAGAACAATATACAAAGAAGTAGGAAACTATGATCCAATCGAAGGAAAAAAATAAACCAACAGAAATATCCCTGAGAAAGACCAGATGGCAAACCTACTAAAGACTTTAAACAACCATCTTAGAGATGTTCAAAGAACTAAACATAAAAGACATGGAGAAAGTCGAGAAAATGATTTATGAAAAAAAAAAGAAAATGACTTATGAACAAAATAGAAATATCTATAAAGAGATAGAGAACCTCAAAAGAAACCAAGAAGGAATTGTAGAGCTGAAAAATACAATAACTGAAATGAAATTTCATTGATGGGATTCAGAGGCGTATTTGAGCAGGCAGAAGAAAAAAAATCAGTGAACGTAAGGATAGGATGATTGAAGTCTGAGAAAAAGAAAAAGATTGAAGAAAAGTGAACAGAACCTCTGGGACACCATCGAGAGACCAACATATCATAAGAACATGAAAAGATGCTCTGTATTACTAACCATTAGGGAAATGCAAATCACAACTGCAATGAGGTATCACCTCACATCCATTAGGATGGCTACTATTAAAAAAAAAAAAAGTAGCCCAGAAAATAACAAGTGTTATGAAGATGTGAGGAAATTGAAACCCTGGTGCACTGTTGGTGGGAATGTAAATGATGCAGCCATTGCAGAAAACAGTATGGCATTTCCTCAAAATATTCAGATTAGAATTACCTTATGATCCAGCAATTCCACCTCTGCATGTATACCCAAAAGAATTGAAAGCAGAGCCCTGAAGAAATATTTGTACACCCATGTTCATAGCAGCATTATTCATAACAGCTAAGACTTGGAAGAAGTCCAGATGGCCATCAACAGATTAATGGATAATCAAAATGAGACTTATACGTACAATGTATACAACCTTAAAAAGGGAGGAAATTTTGACATATTGCATGACATTGATGAATCCTGAAGACATACTAAGTGAAATAAATCAGTCACAAAAAGACAAATACTGTATGATCCCATAAGCACCTAGAGTTAATGAAAATCAAAAGAGAAAGAGACAAAATGTAGAATGGTGGTTGCCAGAGGCTGGGGAAGGGTAAAGTGGAGAATTCTTGATTAATGGGCATAGTTTCAGTTTTACAAGATGAAAAGAGTTCTGGAGATGGATGGTGGTGATGGTTGCATAGTATGAATGTACTTAATTCTCACTGAATTGTACACTTAGAAATGGATAAGATGGTAAATTTTATGTATATTTTAACACAATAAAAAATCCTTATAAACTTTTGGGGCACCTGGGTGGCTCAGTGGGTTAAAGCCTCTGCCTTTGGCTCAGGTCATGATCTCAGGGTCCTGGGATCGAGCCCCACATCGGGCTCTCTGCTCAGCGGGGAGCCTGCTTCCTCCTCTCTCTCTGCCTGCCTCTCTGCCTACTTGTGATCTCTGTCTGTCAAATAAATAAATAAAATCTTTAAAAAAAATCCTTATAAACTTTTAAAAAAGCCTTCAGGGCAAAAGAAGCCTTGGATGCTGAACTTGCTTCTCTGGGGTCTTGCCTTTTGGTTTTGGTCCACTTATTGGTTAGTTCTTCAACGTTATCTGTATTTCATCTAGCTTTTTATTTTTATTTATTCATTTTTAAAGATTTTATTTATTTATTTATTTATTTGACAGAGATCACAAGTAAGCAAAGAGGCAGGCAGAAAGAGAGGAGGAAGCAGGATCCCCGCTGAGCAGAGAGCCCCATGCAGGGCTCCATCCCAGGACCCAGAGACCACGACCTGAGCTGAAGGCAGAGGCTTTTACCCACTGAGCCACCCAGGCACCCCTCACCTAGCTTTTTAAATTGTCTTGAAGAGGAGGTTGATCTGAATAACCTAGCACATCATTACCAAAAGCAGAAGTCCCTTCATTAATGTATTCCAAAGTTGTCTACCTGTTCATTCTTATACTTCCTTTCTTCCCACTATCTAGGGTAAGACCAATTTCCAAGTTCTGTAAATTACAACATTTATATTCAATGTCCAATACTACTTTTATTAGTAAGTGACACTTGAATTATGATCCTAAGAAAGGACCAAGAAGTTGTTGGAACTGCAAACATAATTTACTCAAGAGAAAGCTAATTAGACTTCTCAAATTGTAGGCTGTTTGATATTGGAAGGAATCTTTGGGAGTAACTTAGTCCAGTTCCTTCATTTGCAGATAAGGAAATAAAGGTCTAGAAAATTTGAATAGCTAGCGGCAGAAGTGGAAAGTAGAACTATATCCTCTTGGTTCCTAGTCCACGCTTCTTTCCATGACTGATTAATAAAGGTTTATTTCAGCAAATATTATGAAATTTCTTAGAATTGGCACTTCAAATATATTCATGTGGATGGTAAAAAGCAACTTAAGACATTTCCTTTGACCAGAGTTCTCTCAAACTCAAGGAAAAGGGCATGGACAAGTTTGGGGAATTCTTCACTAAAGTTAAGAAAGTTATTGCAGTTTTTCTCAGGGCCATATGTTAACATGCACTGTAAATTTTCAAAAGAGTGATGTAAAATTTCAAAAACTTACTTAATATGAAGCCATTTCCCACCAGTCTTGGTCTAAGTTACACAGAACATATTTTGAGAATTGATATTTCAGACTATCATAATTTTCTTACACACACACAACTTATTTTATCTACCCAAAAAGGAGAGTGAATTTATTTAAATTATTCATTAAAAAAAAAAAAAAGACTGAACACTTTTCTAAGGATTCTACCTGATCTGCTGTGTAAGTTTGTTGCCTGCTGATTGCTTTACGCATATAAAAATATTTTTAATACACAGCTTTGCCAGATCAGCAAAGGACAATCAGGTGAATATGATAAAAGGATTCTAAAGGTAGAGCTCTTAAAGAAAAACATTTAAACTTTCTTTTCTCCAGACAATAAATATCACAGAGACATAGAGGCCTATTTCTGTTGTATTTGGTAAAATTCTTACCAACGAAAAATGAAAAATTATTTTTCTAACTCGACCTCTTACCATTTAAAAAATGGACTGCATTATCCATTGGGATCTTTTAATGCTAAACACTACTTTAAGTATGCCAGGTATTTTTCTATCAGTGAAAACATAAAACCAAGTTTGAATTTATTAAAATATGTGTTACTACTTATTGTAGGCCTTTTCATGATTTTTTTTCTTATAAACTAGTACATATAATTACATTTACTCTAACAGCTTACATGGCATTTTGAAAAGTGGAAAAGTCGTCAACTTGTGATCCAAAAACAAGAAATCCTAACTGAGCATAAGCAAAGAATATTATAAAAAACATGATGGCAAATCCTACTATGTCTTTGATACAGCGGGACAAGGTTGATGACAGCTGAGACATTGTCTTATTAAAACTTATGAATTTGAATATCTGAAAAAGAACAACGTTAATTAAAACAGAATAATATAATTACTTAGATAAGTTAAATTAATTTCAGAAAAAATTTGCTTCCAATTAAAGGAAGTGTTGATGATAGGAGTGTTTGAGGATTTGCCTGCAATCATTGCAAGGCCAACCTATTTTAAAACTACTTCATAGTTAAGAAAATCCTCCCCCCCCCATAACTTTACAGCTTTAGTTCCCATTTTGCTATCTAAATATGTATCTCTATATATCTATATATCTAATCTGCTGCTCTTAATATAATAAAGTGTAAGTACCTTTATCCATGCAAAAAAGATGGTGACAGCAATTATGTTGTTGTAGTAAGTGTGCCAGTATGCAAGAAAATAGAAGTCTGAATATTGATCGGTATTTTTTAACAGGTCTCCAAGTAAGAGAAAAATTTGTACGTTACAGTATATGTTGAAGGAAACAGTCAAAAAACACAACTAAATGGGAAAATAAGAAAGATTAAATTAGAGACAATTTCTACTTCTGAATGTCCTGCAGCCTATGAACAGACACAGGAAAAAGTTCATCAGAAGTTTAACAGAAAGGGAAGAAGAATGAAGGCATAGGTTTTTAAGTGAAGGGAAGTCAAACTCAACTTAAAGAAGTTTAAGATAGAAGAATGATCACAAAAGTACAGGAATACTGATCATTTGACTATCCTAATCTATTTGCCTGTTTGAGTCATAAAGCACAAATGTCTAAAATGATTATTCTGACAAGGCTGCATTTCTGCTCCATGTAACTACAGGATACCTATAAGTTTATTTTTATTTATGTATTTATTTATAATTCCAGTGTAGTTAACATATAGTGTTATATTAGTTTCAGGGTGTACAGTATAATAGTTCAACACTTCCCATACATGGTACTTAAAAAGTTTAGTATTTTCTACCACATAACACTAAAAAAAATTTTTTTTCAGTGACACAAAAATAAGCCCTTTGAGAACCCTCTGACAACTCTTCCAGAAGAGGATTTCAGAACCAGGTTATGTCAGGTATCACAGCTTTCTGTCATGAAAATCGTCCTTCAACTTCCTTTGCCTGAAGTGCTCAGGTAGTTCAATGTTATGCTGTATGTTAAGTATTACTGGGGAAACCAGAGAGGTAGGTGGCACGTTTCCTGACTCTGAGAAAAAAAAAAATTTTTTTTTTTGACTCTGAGAAACTTTTAATCTGGTTTTGGGAAAAAAGACTTATATCCTGGACTGGCTATGACTAAGAGTCTGTAAGGGTATATAAGCTGGAAGTGTTTGTTCATCATTCCTAAGACCAAGTTCTTACCATTTGTCCTGCCCCGCCAACCTCTCTGTTTATTTTAGTTCTTTCCAGTGAGGAGAACTGGCAGTTTTTGGAATTTATTTCAGAGACTATCTTCCCAGTCCTGGTGTTCTCTATGCCTAGCTGCTCACTGCTCCCTAGCCTCCCTTTCAGTATTCTTCCTAGGCTTGATTTTGCATGTTCTTTCAAAACTCAGTGTGAGGAAGAAAACAGAGAGGCAACATAAAAGAAGAGTACATGTCCAAAAGTAATTATGATTTTCAACATGAAGCCCTATAAGAAACACATTTATTTTGAGGGAGGAGAGACCTACTGTGCACTTAAAATCATAATACCTATAGAATTACCTATTCTAACTTTATGCTGGTTCTCTCAAGGACCAAATGGGGGGGGGATAGACTTACTTTTGGAAGCATACCATTAGTATGCCCTATGACAGCTCCTTTTTTAAAGGATACTTGCAGCTTTTTAACTTGTACCAGCAGAGCTCCAGAAGAGCTGAGGGGTTGGGGTGGACTTGGGGAGGTAAGGAGCTGCTCCTCAGCTAGTTGCCAAATGAGTAGAAAATTTTGCTTTTTATACCTCTCTCATTGGTGGGTTCAGATGTGATTCCCTCCAATCATACATATGAATGTATACTTACCACCAAAAGTAGTAATTCTAGCCAGTTCCAGACACTTTTGAAATAAGCAGACTTAAATTCTCTTATTTTTTGGCCTTCTTGTGTTGTGAAGACAATAAGAAAAATACAAAATGTGATCTCACAGGAAGCAATAATATAATCATAGTAGCTAACATATCTGAGGAGCTTCACAGAGTAAAATTGCCATGAAGTAATTATTCCTCCAGTTGCAGGGAATTCTGCCACCAGTCTGTAAAATTAGGTTAAAGTAACTGTGCATTTATTTCAAGCATTATATTTCAGTACCTAACTCAAGGTGAACTTTTTTTTTTTTAAACATTTTGTGTATTTATCTGACAGAGAGATTGACAGTAAGAGAGGGAACACAAGCAGGGGGAGTGGGAGAGGGAGAAGCAGGCTCCCTGCTTAGCAGGGAGCCTGATGGGGGGCTTGATCCCAGGACCCTGGGATTATGACCTGAGCCAACGGCAGATGCTTAACTGACTGAGCCACACAGGCGCCCCCAGTGTTAAGTTTCTAATTTGTGATGATGTATACTTTAATAATCAGTTATTTTGTAAAGGTCATGTGTTCAATTTAAAAGAAATTCTAGTGGATTTACTTATTTTTTAATGGCCCCACTTTTTTTGTACTCTGAATATTCACAGTGTAACTGAGAAAGTAAGATGTGATTTTAGCCAGGCATTCTTTCTATTTTGTGTTTAGATTGCTTGATCATAACTGGGAATACAATTTTTATGTCCACAAGAGAATGAGATGATGTTCAAGAAATGCTATACTGTTAGTTACTGTTGTTAACCAGTACTCTCCCCAGAATACATAATTCTTGAATGTTTCAGAGAAGGAAAATACACTCTCCCCCTTTAGAAAATACACTCTCCCTCTTTAGATTATCAGAGATACTTCTTACTTCTAAATGTCAAAATTACATATTCTACTAAAACAAGTTTGTTTATTTTAGGGACAGGATGTTGGACACAAGGATTTATATGCAAAGAGAAGTATAAAAATTAATTCCAACACTAAATAAAAAGATATTGATGTTGTTCACTGTATTTCTACTGCTCTCTACAACTTCATTTAATTAAGAATTGGCAGTAATTTAAGGAACCCAGTATCTCTATCATAATGTAAGTATTCCTACTTAGACCTATTAGCAAATATTATTGCTGCTGGAATAAGGTGCTGCCAAAATAAAACCAAAAACCAGTTAAACAGAAAACAGAACTGTTTGTTTTGCCTTGCATGTAATAGGTGTGCAAAGTTGGGTAAGGGAGAGAAGTGAGAGAAACTCAATATTTTGATCTGAATTTGACTATTAAATATTAAATATTGACTATTGAATATTTGACTAGTAAAAAGGGAAAAAAGAACAGTATTCAGTTAAGTTTGCCAGATATGTTTACAAAAGGAAAGTGAATGGCTAAGGTCTTAAGTAATGTGCTCCCATACAACCACTGATTAGATTACCACCCGTTTAAAGTTTCAAAATCTGCTAGTTTTTTTTTTTTTAAAGATTTTATTTATTTATTTGACAGAGAGAGATCACAAGTAGACAGAGAGGCAGGCAGAGAGAAGGAGGGAAGCAGGCTCCCTGCTGAGCAGAGAGCCCGATGCAGGACTCGATGCCAGGACCCCAAGATCATGACCTGAGCCGAAGCCAGCGGCTCAACCCACTGAGCCACCCAGGGCCCCAAAATCTGCTAGTTTCTAAAAGATAACATTTTTTTTAAAAGATTTTATTTATTTGACAGACAGAGATCACAAGTAGGCAGAGAGGCAGGCAGAAAGAGAGGAGGAAGCAGGCTCCCCG
>NW_019154089.1:2850157-2892818 GCF_002288905.1 Enhydra lutris kenyoni
CATTTTTTTTTAAAAGATTTTATTTATTTGACAGACAGAGATCACAAGTAGGCAGAGAGGCAGGCAGAAAGAGAGGAGGAAGCAGGCTCCCCGCCAAGCAGAGAGCCCGATGCGGGGCTCGATCCCAGGACCCTGGGATCATGACCTGAGCCGAAAGCAGAGGCTTTAACCCACTGAGCCACCCAGGCGCCCCTAAAAGATAACATTTTAAAAAGTAACACAGAATAAGTGTAAACCCCAGAGACAGGAAATCTAGACTTAGTCTAGTGTAACAAGGAGTTCCCTGTATGGTTTTAAGCCAGTTATCCCAGTGTTTCTCCTTGTGTTTAAGGCATAAAAATGATTTGTATTCTTCACTTTATCCTGATCAGGACTGTTGGAAAGAGTGATTAATGTTGGCAAAAAGCTCTGATTCCCTGAAAGAAGAGAAAAAAAAACTATAAAAGAAATGGTATAATGTCCATTGGCTACTTAAGACAATTGGTTTGTTTTATTCATTCTTCCCTATTTTAAAGACCATGGTTGCATTTTCACTGTCACTGTTGCATGAGGGCAAAATCCCCTAATAAGAGTGGACACCAATTCTGTATTCCATTTAGAGTAGAAATGTAAAACTCATGAGAGAAATTTAAGACCCACTGAGATTTTAGTGGATATTGCCGTTTGCTTGTCTAGTGGTCTTTATCCCATTCCTCCTTTCTAACAGAACTCTGATTGCAACAGGCAACCACCCATTCCCAGATCACTCAGAGGAAGCTGATTCAATCCCCAGACAGATTCAATCATGTTATTTCTTTGTCAGTGTTTGATTCTAGAACTCAGGCCTAAAGTCAGTTAGCATGGTCCAGTTTAGGCAAATGCACTGAGGTCATCAAACTAATGGAAAGAATTTTTTCTCTTTAGAGGGTACTCTCCCCTGCCTGCTGATTCTTTCCACTTCTCCTCCTCCTCCACCTTGTTTTCTTCCTTATAAGGGAATGTCTCTTACCATTGTCCTGGGTCCAAATCAACCCACAGATGTTCTTCTCATCTAATGGCAGAAATGCCAGAGAGCAAGTTTTAACAGGCAAATTCATTTCAAACTTAGCTTTTATCTTATCTGTTCCCATTCCATTGACCAAAGCAAGTCACATGGCTAAGCGCCAAGAGATATTGAGGAGTTAATCCTATTTATAATTGTACCAAAAACTATAGGATATCTAGGAATAAACCTAAACAAAGAGACAAAGGATCTGTACTCAGAAAACTATAGAACGCTCATGAGAGAAATTGAGGAAGACACAAAGAAATTGAAAAACATTCCATGCTCATGGACTGGAAGAACAAATATTGTTTGTTCAATAGATCAATGGAACAGAATAGAGAGCCCAGAAATGGACCCTCAACTCTATGGTCAACTAATCTTTGACAAAGCAGGAAAGAATTTCCCATGGAAAAAAGATAGTCTCTTCAACAAATTGTGTTGGGAAAATTAGATAGCCACGTGCAGAAGAATGATACTGGACCATTCTTTTACACCATCCACAAAATAGACTCAAAATGGATGGAAGACCTAAATGTGAGACAGGAATCCATCAAAATCCTAGAGGAGAGCACAGGCAGCAAACTCTTGGAGCTCAGCTGCAGCAACTTCTCACTAGACACGTCTCCAAAGGGAAGGGAAACGAAGGCAAAATTAAACTATTGGGACTTCGTCAAGATAAAAACCTTTTGCAAGCAAAGGAACAGTCAACAAAACCAAAAGATGACTGACAGAATGTGAGTAGATATTTGAAAACATCTTATCAGATAAAGGGCTAGTATCCAAGATCTATAGAGAACTTTTCAAACTCGGGACTACTGGGTGTCTCAGTTGGTTAGGCGGCTGCCTTTGGCTCAGGTCATGATCCCAGGGTTCTGGGATCGATTCCTGCATTGGGCTCTTTGCTCAGCGGGGAGTCTGCTTCTCTCTCTGCCTCTACCTGCTTGTGCTCTCTCTCTGACAAATAAAATATTTAAAAAAAAGAACTAATCAAACTCAACACCCAAGGAACAAATAATCCAATCAAGAAATGGCAGAAGACAGGAACAGATATTTCTCCAAAGAAGACATCCAAATGGCCAAAGACACATGAAAAAGTGTTCAACATCACTCAGCATCAGGGAAATACAAATCAAAACCACAGTGAGATACCACCTCACACCAGTCAGAATGGCTAAAATTAACCAGTCAAGAAATGACAGGTGCTGTTGAGGGTGCAGGGAAAGGGGAACCCTCCTACACTGTTGGTGGGAATGGAAGCTGGTGCAGACACTATGGAAAACAGTATGGAGGTTCCTCAGAAAGTTGAAATTAGAGCTACCCTATGACCCACCAATTGCACTACTAGGGATTTACCCCAAAGATACAAATGTCATGATCCAAAGGGGCACATGCACCCCAATGTTTACAGCAGCAATGTCCACAATAACCAAACTATGGAAAAAGCCTACATGTCCATCAACAGATGAATGGATAAAGAAGATTTGATTGATACACACACACACACACACACACACACATACACACACATACACACACACACAGGAATACTACTCAGTCATCAAAAAGAATGAAATCTTGCCATTTGCAATGATGTGAATGGAACTAGAGGGTATTATGCTAAAAGGAATAAGTCAATCAGAGAAAGACAATTATATGATCTCACTTATATGTGAAATTTAAGAGGAGCATAGTGGAAGAGGGGGAAAATAAAACAAGACGAAATCAGAGAGGGAGACAAACTGTAAAAGATTCTTAACCATAAGAAACAAACTGAGAATTGCTGGAGGTGAGCAGGTTGGGGGAATGGGCAACTGGGTGATGGACATTAAGGAGGGAATGTGATGTAATGAGCACTGGGTATTATATAAAACTGATGAATCACTTAACTCTACCTCTGAAACTAATAATACATTATATATTAATTAATTGAATTTAAATGATAAAAAATTAAAACAACAACAACAAAAAATCCAAGACTGAGCCTTGTCAGGAGCTGGTTAAATGCACCCATCCCTGGGCGGCAGAGCATTGCAGCTTACATGGCAGAGATGTGAAGAATTGGGGCCATTTTTGCAAATCACCATAGGCTGTAATCATTTCTAGGATGCTAGCTACTGATATATATTGTTTGAAATTTAAATTGTTCGTTCTTGGGGCGCCTGGGTGGCTCAATGCATTAGGCTTCTGCCTTCGGCTCAGGTCATGATCTCAGGGTCCTGGGATCGAGCCCCTCATTGGGCTCTCTGCTCAGTGGGGAGCCTGCTTCCTCCTCTCTCTCTGCCTGCCTCTCTGCCTACTTGTCATCTCTCTGTCAAATAAATAAAATCTTTTAAAAAAGTTGTTCATTCTTGAGACAAAAATTAATACCTTAATAAAGAAGCTTATACTGCAAGGAAATCAACAGATTTTAAATGATCTGATTTAAAGGTAGAAATCAAGACTAAAAGTGAGATCTGCACAGCTGTAGAATAAGATTATATATTCTTAATATAAAACATATTGTATGTTGGGGCACCTGGGTGGCTCAGTGGGTTAAAGCCTCTGCCTTTGGCTCAGGTCATGACCCCAGACTCCTGGGATCGAGCCCCGCATCGGGCTCTCTGCTCACCAGGGAGCCTGTTTCCTCGCTCTCTCTGCCTGCCTTTCTGCCTACTTGTAATCTCTCTCTCTGTTAAATAAATAAATAAAATGTTTAAAAAAAAACAAACATATTCTTGAATATATTCCAAAACAATGAAACAATGAATATGATGTTGCTTTACCATCTCATTCATTATTGGCATAGCTACATTTATTTTGAGATGTATGATTTTTTTTTAAGATTTTATTTATTTATTTGATAGGCAGAGATCTCAAGTAGACAGAGAAATCTCTGAGAGGAGAAAGCAGGCTCCCCGCTAAGCAGAGAGCCTGATGCGGGGCTGGATCCCAGGACCCTGAGATCATAACCTGAGCTGAAGGCAGAGGCCTTAACCCACTGAGTCACCCAGGCGCCCCTGTATGATTTTTTTTTTTTTAAAGACTTATTTGATAGAGAGAGAACAAGAATGAGAGAGAGCACAAGCAGGGGGAGGGGCAGGCAGCAGAGAAGCTCCCAAGTAGCAGGGAGCCTGATGTGGGGCTTGATCCCAGGGCCCTGGGATCATGACCTAAGCTGAAGGCAGATGCTTAACTGACAGCCATCCAGGCGATGCTGTGGGGTTTGTTTGTTTGTTTGTTTTTAAGTAGGCTCAGGACCAGCATGTGAGATCAAGGTCTGAGATGAGATCAGGAGTCAGAAGCTTACCTGACTGAGCCACCCAGGCACCCCTGAGGCTTATGATTTTAATCTCAGTACAAACACACATGAACTGAAAACCCTAATGAGGGCTCTGGATGCCATGTATGTATGTAGGTAGGTATGTATTTCAAGTAGGCTCCATGCCCAGTGTAGGGCTCAAATTCATGACCCCGAGACCAAGAGTCCCATGCTCTACTGAGTGAACCAGCCAAGTGCCCCTCTGAAGGCTTTTTAAATTCAAGAGACTAATAAAGAGGTTTTGAGTCACTTACCTGATAATGCAAAACAGGTTTACATTAGCATTGTATAATGAAAAATCAATAAAAATAACTCTAGTCCCTCTTGTGATCCAGCTGTTCAGTTGAAGGTCAATGAACTTGTTTTTTGTTTCAGATTTTGATTTTGATAAAGTGAAAATAAATCCCCCATTTCGGTAAACACCAACAAATCCCCAGTGCCAAGGGGAGGTACTATCAGGAGGAGTGTACTTCCATCTGTTAGGTATAAAAAGAATAATGGAGACACAAGAAAGCTTGACTGAGATGTATTCTAAGAATTTAAGCTAACATTTAAAAAACAGGCAGTATTAAGTTCAAAAGTTTTATAGTAATTTTGGAGCAAGACAATGAGTTAAGGATTAAGAGGATTATTTAGTAAGTTTTCATTTTTTAGTGTTCAGTAGGGCAACACACTGGACCAGATGCTATGAGAAAAGGGTTTTTTTGTTTTTTTTTTTAAAGATTTTATTTATTTTCTTTACCTGTCAGAGAGAGAAAGCGTGAGCAGGGGTAAGGGGGAGTGGCAGAGGGAGAAGCAGGCACCCTGCTGAGCAAGGAGCCTGATGTGGAACTAGATCCCAGGATCCTGGGACCATGACCTGAGTAGAAGGCAGATGTTTAACCCACGGAGTCACCCAGGCGTACCAGAAAAGGTTTTTAAAAAAACCATCTGTTGCCTCAGGGAACTTACAATCTAGAAAACCATGACTGAGTTTTTTAAATACACGTTTCTGTTGTCTTATGAAATCTTTATTTTTGTAGGACAAAAATATCAAGGGATGTTATTCATAAATATCTGTCTCCATACATTAAAGGAGGGGCTTCATAGTCTGTCTTCTACATGTCACATATAAGACCTTTCTTACAATGTCTATATAGTTAAATTGATATATTTTTTAAAGATTTTATCTATTTATTTGACAGAGAATGAGAGAGAGAGAGAGAGGGGCAGGATCCCCACTGAGCAGGGAGCCTGATGTGGGACTCAGTCCCAGGACCACCGGATCGTGACCTGAGCTGAAGGCAGAGGCTTAACCCACTGAGCCACCCAGGTGCCCCTACTTTCTACTTTTTTCGAGAGAGAGGGAGAAAGAGAGAGAGTTTACAAACACATGTAAGTTTGGGGGAAGGGAGAGGGAGAGGAAATCCTAAGCAAGCTCCATGCTCTGCGTGGAGCAGGAACGTGGGGACGGATCCCACGACTCTGAAATCATGACCTGAGCTGGTATCAAGAGTCCTGTGCTCAACCAACTAAGCCACCCAAAAACCCCCATCCTTTCTACTTTTAATTATGGGATATCAAAAAATAAAGCTTTGACTCCTCATTTCAATCCCCGTTTAGCCTTCCCAAACAGATTTGAATGATTATCCAAAGGTGCATTGCTTAAAATTGTTTTTCTACTGATAATACTATGTTTGTTTTTAGGACAGGGAAAAAGTGATACCACTAAGAAAAAATACTCAGATTTAATGAAAATTCCATTGTTTTATTTATGAGTGTTTTCCACATGGTTGTTAAATTGAAATGAGAACATTTGTTACACCAATCCTCTCCTACTTCCAATTTTTTAATGATGTTTTTAATTAGAGAATGTTACATTTTAGATAGACAAACAAGAACAGATTGATTCTTATTTTGGTTGTTAGGGAATAACAAGTATTATAATTCCAAGTATGTAGTGTTTATTTATTTATTTTTAAGATTTTATTTATTTATTTGACAGATCAGAAGTAGGCAGAGAGGCAGGCAGAGAGAGGGGGGGAAGCAGGCTCCCCTCCGAGCAAATAGCCCGATGCGGGGCTAGATCCCAGGACCCTGAGATCACAACCTGAGCCGAAGGCAGAGGCTCAACCCACTGAGCCACCCAGGCGCCCCGTAGTGTTTATTTATTTATTTATTTAAAAAAAATTTTTTAAAGATTTTATTTATGTATTTGATAGACAGAGATCACAAGTAGGCAGAGAGGCAGGCAGAGAGAGAGAGGAGGAAGCAGGCTCCCTGCTGAGCAGAGAGCCCGATGATGCGGCGGGCGCTTGATCACAGGACCCTGAGATCATGACCTGAGCCGAAGGCAGAGGCTTTAACCCACTGAGCCACCCAGGCACCCCCGTAGTGTTTATTTTGATATTTAAATTACTTTTACTTGTTATGAGAATTTACAATAATAGAATACTTCTAACAGATTAGTTTTTGGATTCCAAAAAAAAAAATTTGCACATTTAATATGTGCAATTGAATAACTGGTTTATTTTATAATTTTTCATTGAAAGAGATAGTATACAGTATAGTAATACCTAAGAGAATGTCACCATACTTATGAGTTCATTAGATTTCTAAGAATTAAATAGGCACTTTGCTATCCTAAATTATAACCAAAAACTTACACAAAGAAAAAACAAATCAACAAAAACTGTAAAGTAGTGATTAGTCCTGGTGCTACAGGAGAGGTTGTTGAAGAAACGAAATGTAATCATTGTTCATATTTATAATATAAACACTGACTAATGATTAACAAAAATTATGATCTAACTACAGGCTAAGAGAAATGGGAAGTTGTGTGTGTGTGTGTGTGTCTGTGTGTGTGTGTGTAGGGAGAGGCACACGATAGACACCTTTCATGATGGAGACAAAAGATACAAAAGGTACAAAAAAAACCCTGTAAAACCATGTAACAGCAGTAGAAGCACATTATTTAGGAATAGAAAGTACACCAGAAGAAACAACTAAAAGAGCTCATGCAGGCTGCTTCTGAGAATTGTATTTGTATCATTTAATTAATATTAAATTAAAAAAATTCATTCTCTGCCGCCTATGATTTTCACAGGACTGTAAAAGCAATTGATACCAGCAGCTTCTGGCTTTGGGTGTCCTATTTTCAGTATAGACATGAGTGTACGCCAGCATTAGCCTGAGCCAGTTTGGAGAACACTGCTATACTATCTTTGGTAGGCATCATCAGATGTGGTGCCTCTGTGGAGCATAATGGCTCCTTTTCTGTATTGGCAGTTACAGAAGGTATCACTGAAGTCAGAGTGAGAAAGGAGGAAAGTGGCAGAGCACACCTAGAACACTCTCTAGGGGTCCCAAGAAGTTTTGGGATATGTTTGAGAGAGGCTGGTCCGAGACAGAAAATCTGATTTGAGTAGTGTAAAAGCAAAAACGGATGCTTTACCTTATGTTCATAATGACTTAGCACTTCATATACTCCAGTAAGGAAAAAAGAATACTCTTCATATCCTTTGGTAAACAAAATAACAGGTTCACTCTTACTTTTCTAAACACTGCTCCTTCCTTTGCTACTATTATTGAAAGTCTCCTTACTTGCCAGACCAACTGTTGGTATTTGGAAAATATACATATTTTCCTAATTTTTTAAAGATACAATGGTAAGATGCTAGGAAAAGTTACATGTAATTTTATATTACTTACTCAGTTTCCACTTGAAGGCCAAAATCAGCCAGGTCTTCATTTTTAGAAGTGTATCTGTCATAACATTCATCCATCAAAGACTGAAGGGATGAATAGACCTTGCATGTGTTGTTGCGGACTTTTAGTTGACGGACTCTGGGGACTCCTAAGAGTATGTTCTCATAGTAGATGCGACTGCTGTTCTTTAAATCATACAACGTCTTGTTAGTGTACCATGCGTCCCAGTACAGACCTTCCAAAAGGGGTCCTTCCATAAACTTCGTATAGAAAGATAAATGTTATGGGAAAAATATTTTCGTGTCAGTTGTGTAACAGAATCTACTTCATAATGTTACCTTAAAAACATAAAAATCAGTGATTTTGACGAGTATGAAAATTACTGACCAAGCCACAATATTAAAGGATATGAAGATGATTAATATTTACTGAGCCTTATGTACTACACACTGCTCTAGCCCTTTACAAATATTAATTCATTTAATTCCACAACCCTTCTTCTTTCTTATCTGAAGGGTGTATTGAAAACTGTCCCCTAATACGTGAGTATATAAACCCATAGCCACATACTCATGTTTGTTATAGCTGCAACTCATCACTTGCCCTCAAAATTGTCTGTGTTCTCCTCCCCCACCAGCTCCAGCGGTGGTGACTGCTACTTTTTCCTGGCTCTGCCATTCTAAGAGATCCCAAACCCAGGGTTGAGTTTTTCCTTTCCTGCCTTTGTCTTCTTTGCCATTGGCCATGTATACTTCAAGGCAGTACAATAAAAGAGCAGGGTGAACTCCACTTCTAGTCTCAGGGAAAATCTCCTTTTTCTTTTATATTTCACCTGGCCTATACCAATGACCTCTAATCATCTGCTCTCATCTCAAACTTCCCCTCTCTCTCAGGAAGTGACTCTGCCTCCTTAAGTCTCAGGTTCCTAGCATGGCATTCATGATCTGACCTCTGTTCAACTCAGAGTTTGGCCTTTTCCACCTCATCTTCTATATTTCTAATGCCAAGTACAACTCCAGATGTAGAATTACTTATAGCATATATTGTTTCTCCATCCTAGAATGCCCTCTTGTTACTCATCCTTTAAAATGCAAGTGAATTCACATCACCTCTGGAAAACCTTCCTTATATGTCCCAATGTCTGTGACTTGGGATACCTGAAACTTCTGTTCTCTTAATTGTTCTCTCCTAATAATGTGAGAATCTTGTTAAGTTAAATGTAATGGAAAAAAAAAAGCCTGTTCCAAAGCTGAAGTAATACTCTCACATAATTAAAAACACTATGAAGTTATATTTTGCATATGTACTTTTTTACTTGATTACATACTGCACATTACTCTAATACATACAGTACAAGACTGTATACCAAAATTATATATTTATTTCACTTTATGGGCCATTTAAGGATTTTTTTTTTTTTAGTAATCTTTACACCCAAAGTAGGACTCAAACCCATAACCTCGAAATCAAGAGTTGCATGCTCTTCCAACTGAGCTAGCAAGGCGCCCCCATTTAAGGATTTTTAAATAATTTTCACTATACACAATTAGTTTGACATGGATCCTAACTCCACATAAGCAGCAAGTCTACTATTTTCCAAACGCAACGATGTTTCAAAAAAAGTACACTTTTGGGGGTGACTGAGTGGCTCAGTGGGTTAAAGCCTCTGCCTTCAGCTCAGCCCCGCATCAGGCTCTCTGCTCAGCAGGGAGCCTGCTTCTTCCCCCACGCCCCCGCCTGCCTCTCTGCCTACTTGTGATCTCTGTCAAATAAATTAAAAAAAACTTAAAAAAAAAAAAAAAAGTACACTTTTGGGGCTCAGTTGGTTAACTGGCTGACTTCAGTTCAGGTCACGATCTCAGGGTCCTGGGATCAAGCCCTGAATCAGGCTCCCTGCTCATTGGGAAGTCTGCCTCTCCCTCTGCCTCTCCCTCATGCTTACTCTGTCTCAAATAAATAAAATCTTTTTTAAAAAGTGTAATTTTTTTTTAAGTTTTAAGAACTCTATTACACTGAAAGCATAGGATCTCAATATATACTTACTGATTCTAAAAGTTTAAAGAAATGATATCCATTTTCACTCATTCCTTCACCAAATATGTCTCCAGTGTCTATTATGTGTGCCATGAGTTTGTTTATGCAATACTAAAAGCTACTTCATTCTCTGTCGCATGATACCTTACCTTCCAAAAATCAGTTATGCTGCGAATAGACTTAAAGTTGGTTCTTTCATCACCAGGCGCAGAAGTGTCCAAAAATAGAGATGACATAACTTTGTTTAAGTAATACATATGTGGGTTTACCATCCCAAAAGTCACTAAGGAGAAGAATTTTTGTTTAAAAATTTATTTTTAAAAACTCAGTTTATCAGGATTAAAAATTAGTTAAATTTTATTCCCAATTTTGTTTTGAAAATTCAAATTTTTCTTGACTAATTATAAAATTAAAAAAAATAAAATAGAAATATACAAAATAAGAAGTTTCCATAATTCCACTGCTAGAATTAGGCTTAACACATATTCTTCAGATTTTTCTATATGCCTACACATTTATAAAGAAAACAAGTTTATTTTTAAAAAGACAAGACCACATTATGCATACTATTCTGCAAGCTTTTTCTCTATTTTGAGAGTAGACAATATAGTGAATAAAGCTTTGGATTTTGAATTCAAACAAATAACAGAGTCCCATCATAGGCATAACATCTCCTACCTCATAGTTTTGTTATAAGAAGTGAGATAATACATGTGGAACATTTAAATCCATGTTTTCGCACGTGGTAAGAATTTTAAAAAACATTAACTGGTATTTTTTCTCTTTCTAGGGTGGGTGGATAGGTTTTAGAGCACAGTCTTTCTTTAATATGACTAAATATGTTTTTTTTTTTTTAAATCTAGAAGACTTTTAGTTTTTACCAATTATCTATCTTCAGCATTATTCTATGGCACATGAGCCTATGCCATGCTTTAATATTCCATATTATTTCACTGTATATACTAAAATGCTAAACAAATCCTGTTTTTTTTTTTGTTTTTGTTTTACAAATCCTCTGTTGAAGATTTAAGTTGCTTTCAATTTTTCCTAATTATAAAAAGGTTTGCTGTCTGTGAATAATGAATATGATTTTTGTATTTTTCCATTCCCTGAATGTTCTGTAATAAGCATTTCAAAACCATTCTAAAATGTCTTAATTTAGAAGATCTAGAGTTGTCTTTTTAATCAAACTCTGACTCAAACTCACTCCTATGATACCAAATAGTTAACTGATATGTAATTGCCAGTATGCAGGCCATATCAACATGAGAGAAGTCTGGCCAATGAGCTTACACTGTTTGTTGGGCATTCTAATGATGAAATGCTCTTAGATAAAGATTTAGTCAATGCTTTTGACCCAGATAGGAGAAATGCAGATTGAGAGGTTTTCCCAGTCTCCTTAAAAATTTGCATTGATACAAACGTTCTGTGACTCTGCACCAGCATATTTTATTATAAACTGTACAACAGGTCAGGGAAAGAAACAGACACCAAGACTAACTTCTTTGGCCTCATTTGTAGTATGACCTATGAAACTGAACTAATGCATCCATGCGGCTCTAAAAGAAATCACATCAGAATTGCCAACTCAAGGGCATAATTATATTTAAGATTGAACTGAAAACTCAAAAGTCACAATTCTATCAACGTTGACTATGAAAGCTTTTCATTACACCTGTGACCTAAAGCTTTGCCCTTTAAGAGATGGAAACAGTGTCAATCTAAATGAATATAAGTAAGTCTAAAATGTGTTACTTTTTTTAGAAGTCTTAGTCTGAGAGCCTATGCTTTATAAAGTACATGTTTTATTTTTCACCTCCACATAAACTTCTTAGTTCAGTGTCTTCACCTACGTCTGTATACTTACATATACATAGGTTTATTAAAAAAATAAAGTAGAGTGCCAATTCCTGAAGTGTGGTTCTAATTTCTACTTCCTTACTGTAATGCAGGTTAGGTTTCGGAGTCCCTGTGAGACACAAAACAAATTGTTTCTTTACATTATTATGCAATTTATAATGTATATAAATAACGATGATGGGAAAACACAGCCACTTGTAGCGGATACACTGTGTGAAGAAAAGCTCCAATGGCTACTGGTTATTTTTTTATTCTCACTTTTGTGAAGGAGGAATAATTACTCACACTTCCCATGAGGGGTGAGCGGGCAGTCATTTTATGACTGAGCACTAATGAATTTTATGTACTACACGGACGTTCTCTCAGAAGTCCTGTCTGAAAGTGAAAAAAAATACACACACACACAGGAAAAAGAAAAAAAAAAAATCCCTCATCTGTCCCTAACCGTATTCTCTACCTTCTATATTGCTTCTTGGGAAGGCTGGCTTCTGCTGGAGGGGGGAAAGGACTCGACCTGGGGTTCTTCTACCGAGGTAATACTCCCTAGATCAAAGACGGACTTCGCCGAATGGCCTAGTGACGGTATTTGCGCATCGGGTAACAATCCCCGGCTCGAGCCTCGGGCAAGGGGCGGGTGCCATATCCCCTCAAGGCTTCAGTTTTCCCATCTGTGAAACGGGACCCCTGTTCACCCATTCTCAAGGGGAGGCTGGGAGCTAAACGTGCTGTCTTTCATGAATAGATACGGGGCTACATAGTTCCTTCCACCGTACTTGTCACTGCCAAATCGGCCCTGCCTACAACTCCCTAGGATTACCCCTCACCGCCTCGGTGCCACCGCGACGCCTCAGCCATGGCCGACCTGGACAACGACGCCCGTTCGACCTCCTCGGGCGGCCGCGCTTGCGCGTAACTTTGCGACCCGCGCCACCTAGATCCTGCGCCTGCGCAAACCCTCAGGGTCCTGCACCAGCGCAATCCGTGCTACAAGTGGCCAGCGCGCATGCGGACCGCGGACGCTCAGGCAAGCCGGCGGCTGAGGCGGGGCTGGAAACTGCGGCGTCTTTTTTCTGGCGGAGGGCCGGCATCTCCGGCGACCCTGGTTTGGGGCCTGGGGTTGGTCGTAAAATTCGTAGTGATTAATTCTAACGGGCTACTGTGTCTTGAACACCTTTTACATTTATTGGCTTGTTTAGTCTTCACATCCCCCCTTCCTGAAAGGTAGGTGTTTTATCCTCATTTTAGGTCTGGAGACGCCGAGGCGCTGAGAGGGTCAGTAATTTACCGAAGTGCACAGGTGGTCGGGGCAGGTCGGCTGGACGCCAGAGCCCGAGTTCCTAACCAAGCGCCCACTCTGCCGCTGCTGCTTGCAGACATGGGTTCTCGTTAACCGAGAGCTGCTTCTAGAAATAGCTTCCACCCCTCTTGCCACCCAATCTGGCTAAAGAAAACGATAAAGTAGAATGAAAAAAAAAAAAAAAAAAATCCAGCTCTGAAGTGATTATGTGGAAGAGTAGGCCAAACAGGAGACCTGGGGAGCCCAGATTCACATCTGGCCCTGAAGCTTTGCAAAGATGGGAAGGTTTGTAAACCAAAGACCTTTGGCTGTAAATTAAGGCATCCAGAACCCTGCCAGGATATGAGACAGGAGAGAGTCTCGTGTTGGAAAAAAGGAAAATGAAACGGAATGTAATAGGCCCCGGGGCAGCCGGCAAAGAAAACCATCAAGCTGTCGGGGAAGGAAAAAATAAAGCCTCTTTTGTTATTTCCCTGAAAGAGATGTCGAGTGATGTTGATAAATGCTATTTTATGTGTAGATAAAAAACAAACCGAGGCCACACAGCAGAGACGGTCAAAGACTACCAATGATAAAAGGAACAGGAGAGGCCTAGCAAAAGGCCATGGCCAGTGGACCGGAGGCCTGAGAAGAAAGGACTAGTGTCCTCGCTTAAGGAATAGTGCAATAAAAGGATTTTCCCTTTCCTGTACTTAGACTCTCAGATGCTCACAAAATTATGCTTTCTAATGTAATAGGTTATATGAACTTGAAATGTAGGAGGACACCCACCCCTACACCCCAGGCATTCAAATTTACATGAAATGTAAGAATTAAGCAGATGACTCTACAAACTATTCTTTTTCCATTGAGCTCAATAGACTCAAGGGTTTTGAAGACTTAGGGGCTTTTTTGGTTAAAACAAAATCACAATTTCAGGAGAGATTCTGTCAGGATTTAGTTATTGTGGTTGCTTGCTTTTGAAGTGCAAACCGTGGAAAGTCTAGCTTAGTTTCCGAAAGAATTGACTGAGCTGTATTGAGCTTCATTGAGACAGTTCTAGAACATAATTTTGTTGATTGTTTTGGAGCTTGTTATTCTTAGATTTTTGCTAAGTGTTGTATAGCATATAGAAACCAGAATTTATATTTTAAAGATCTAGACTTTTGTGAAGAGAAGACAGTCTGTTTTAAATATTTGAAATTTTATTCTCTTTTGACATTGAACTATGGAACACTCAGATAATCTATACCATGTTAGTATTCCTATAAGAGAAAATGGGTGAAACAGTATTTAGAAAGCAGTACCAGTAAACCTTATTACAAGCATTAGATGTGCTTAAAGAGTCAATATTAATTCATAACCTGTAATTGTTAAATGTGTATGACTCAAATGTTAAAATATAACATTTTAAGATAGTCTTCTACAATTACAAACCCATATACCCAGATTTTCCATGGGCTTCGCAAACCAGAGAAGAAGATAGAATGTGCAAGAGTCAAAGGATAAATATATATTAGTTATATTATCTAATTAAAGCCATAATCTGTTAATACAGCTATGGATTTGTTTTAAAAATTTAATTGAATATATTATTAATAATGTAGTTGTGTTTTCCAGTGTTGGTAACCTCATTAAAGTTCTTCACTTTCATAAAGTCCAGATTGAGCTGCCAGACGCTGAAATTCTCCTTCAGGGTTAAAAGCTTGTTTCACATCCAGACCTTTACCGTTAAGTGCTAAATATTTGCTGAAAGTTGGTCGAACACGTAACTGCTTAGGAGCTGGAAGAGTTTGGTTTTGACGGACTGAAATAAGATAAAAAAGAGGTTAATTCAGAAAATCTGTTCTAAACAAATGGGTTGCCCTAGATATCCAGTATCAGACAGGAAAAGAAAAAAAAAGTCGCAACTGATTATTCTTATATTATGCTGGGATTTGTGTTTTTTATTAAATCTTTCTGATTAAGTCCCTGGGTTGAGAGCATGACATACCTGTAACATCTAATCTTGTGTTACATGTGGTCACTCCAGCTTCATTAACTGCAGACACAGTATACCACCCAGCATCTTTCTTGTTTACATCTTTTATTAGTAAAGTAACTCTTCCAGAGTTATCATGATATAAACTGAAAAGAAACAGTAATAAAACAATGAAGTGTAGGTATTAATTTTCCTGTGAAACTTTTTTTTTGATGCCTCTGACCCAGAGGGACAGACTGTAAGAAAATGAACCATTTGGAAATTCTGAGACAGTACCTAGTCAGTGCCAAATAGCTATTGGCTTTATTGAGTTTAATTCCCCCCTTTAATTTTTTTGTGTCATTATTTCCTTGAGCCGTCTTTCTCTATGGTTAGTAAAAAGGTAAATCCTAGCTTTATGCCCTAAAGTTTTCATTAGTGGAATTGGGGGTTAATGAGGTTTATTGTATTTTCTCTCCATGTTTTAAAAACTAGACAAAGTGAGATTACAGAAGCATGCCATTTATAATACATTTCAGGTACAACTGGAATCATCCAAATAAACTACAGTTATGTCTAAAAATACTTATCCTACCTTATTCGATCAGTGTTGAATTGTACCATTTCATTATTTCTTTTCCAGAAAAGCTTTGGTGGAGGTACAGCTGAGATTTGGCATTCTAGCTTCACTGAGTCTCCCTCAAAAACTTTTTTGCTCTGTGGTTTGTAGATAAACATTGGTGCTCTCCTATGTTCTTTTGCTACGTATTAATAAAAAAGAATTCAAATATTCAGAATATTATAAAAAGAAAATAAGTTAAACCAAGGTATTATGAAATTTGTGTGGTAATACAAAAGTTTTAAAAAACCGTAACTCAAGAAGATTGGAAGCTTTATGTTTTAGCGTTAGTTAAAACAATGTGTAGAAGTACTATTTTGTATTATACCAAATAGAGTTCTAAAACAGTAATGTAGGGCACCTGGGTGGCTCAGTTGGTTAAGCGACTGCCTTCGGCCCAGGTCATGATCCTGGAGTCCCCGGATCGAGTCCCACATCAGGCTTCCAGCTCAATGGGGCGTCTGCTTCTTCCCCTGACCTTCTCCCCCTCTCATTCTCTCTCTCTCTCTCAAATAAATAAATAAAATCTTTAAAAAAAAAAAAAAAAAAAAAAAAAATAAAACAGTAATGTAATGTTGCGTTGGATTTATAATCATGTTTCATTCAAAGAATTTCAGTTATATTTTCATTTATGTCTCTTCAGTAAGGAGGTATCATGGGTGATGGCAAGACTAGACAACTTAGGTTCTAATTGTCTATTTGCCCCACCAGCCATGCCAAATTGGGAAAAATTTGTTTGGTTTCTCTGAGGCTCAGTTTTATCTATTGTAGAACAGATAAATAGAAAAACCATTTTAAAGATTATTTATTTATTATGTATTTGTCAGAGAGAGAGCACGTGCACAAGCAGGTAGAGTGGCAGGCAGAGGTGAAGAGAGAAGCAGGCTCCCTGCCAAGCAAGGAGCCCGATGTGGGACTCAATCCCAGGACTCTGGGATCTGATCCCAGGACTCTGGGATCTGATCCCAGGATCATGACCTGAACCAAAGGCAGTGGCTTAACCAACTTTTAAGTTACAGTTAACCAACTGAGCCACCAGGCATCTAGAAAACCCATTTTAAAAGGAATACAGGTAATAGTGACTGCTCTGCCTCCCACTACTACTCAAAATACTGTGAGGATCAGCTGAGATAATGAAGAAATATTTTATAAACTGTAAAATAGTATACAAATATCTGTAATTGGTATGTCATTTCTTTAATTACCTGAAGGAAAAGAGGAAATTATATACTACTGTAGCCCTGTCTTTTCTGAGGAGAAATGAAATTGGACAGATGTCTGCCAAGGCCTCTTTTAGCTCTAATGTTACAGTATTTCTGGAGCTATTGGCACAAAAAGATTTGCCCAGAGCTTAACCACCTGAATTGGATTTTTTTTTTTGATTCCCAAATCACTACTTTTTCCTTACAGTGAGGCCCATTATTGTATCATAGAATAATCTTAAAGGTTTTTCATTAATATGAGTAGAATGCAAACTTAAGGAAGTTGTCCATCCTTTAACTTATCAAGATTTTATATAATCAACAGTGAATTGTATCAAAGTATCTCTTTTGCATTATGCCACAACTTAAACCATTACAAATGAAATATATATTTAAAGCCCTTAAATTGTAATATTTTAAAACAGTACCTAAGTTTTATAAGAAACTGCCTTACTGAAGGCAAATTCGAGACATGAGTTTAGTTAGCCATATCTGTTTTTCTAAAGCAAGTAGGTGTGTTTTCGTTATAGAGACTAGTTTCTAGTAAAAAGAAGTATAAACTAAGGCTAAAAGTTAATATTTATTCCTCAGTTTTAAATTTTGTGTGACCATGACAGTTCTGTAAAGATAAGAATCAGATTATTTTGGATTATAGATCAGAGATACGGCCAGACTAATGTTTTTTACTTTAAGATCCTTCAGTTATATCTAGAAATGCTTATATAGTTTACCCTCGAACAACGCGGGATGTTGGAGCACCCCACCCCACCACATGCAGTCAGAGATCTGTACGTAACTTTTGACTCCCCAGAAACTTAACTACTAATAACATACTCTTGACTGGAAGCTTTACTGAAAATATAAATAGTCAATTAACACATATTTTATATGTTAATATATTATATATTGTATTCTTAAAGTGAGGTACACCAGAGAAAAAATATTATTTAAAACATTGTAAGTGAAAATAATATACAGTACTGTGTTGTAAACAGTCTGCATGTAAGTGGACATGTGGTGTTCAAGCCCATGTTGTTCAAGGGTCACCTGTACTGTCTTATTTTGTCCAAAATTGCACCATATCTTTATTTCCTTTCCCGAAAAGCTTTAGTTCTAGGTCTGTCCTTGAAGTTTCACTGAGTTTCTCTCAAAAATGCTCCCTCCCCCCTCCCCACCATTCTGTGACTTTTAGATAAAAATTGGCATTCTGTTGGGTTGTGTAGACATTAACCTTAAATAAGTCATCTGGGCTTTTCTTTTTCAACACTTGCTTTTAAAAATACTGCTGGATATTAAGGAACTCTTGAAGATCTCTTTGAAGGCTTACCCAGGACATCCAACTGCACGGTAAAGGTGGCTTCTCCTGCTCTATTCTTGGCAACACACACATAAGCACCTGCATCTGAAGTTCTGACCACTTCAAAGATGAGTGAATGAAAACCCTTTTCAGACACTATCATTTTGTGAAAATCATCTGATTGAACTGGTCTTCCATTCAGATACCATGACACATCAGGAGCTGGCAGTCCGCTTACCTGGAAAGGAAAACACAAGAAGGAGATGACAGAATTTTAAATTATATCATCACTGGAACCTATTTGTCCATTTATAAATTTAAACAATTCCAGTATCTGAGTGGGTTTGTGGTTCAGAATGCGAAGGAAGATCTTAAAAAGGTATTTGGTTTCAACAATTTCTTAACAAAAACAGTGGAAATTAAAACTCTTGAGTTGAATTTAATATTTTCAGACTACCTCAAACCACATCTAACCCTTCCATATGTAACCTCAGGCTCCTTAAGATCTCCCAGTTATTATATTTAGAACATTAATTTATGTTATATAGGTCTCCACAAGAAATATGAAGTCCTCTGGCTTTTTTCGATTATGGTGACTGCAGATGAAGTCCCAGAGGGACATGCATGTCATGATTGCTGATCTAATGAATGACTTTATCAAAACAGAGTGCCCTTGAGCTGTAATTCTGCTGTTTAAATGCCAGTTTGTTAAGTGTTTTACTATAACCCATAACAGTTAAATTCATATACTTTCATTCATAAGGAATCCAGAAGACGTAAGAAAAGGATTCCAAAATGAGGATAATAAAAATGTAGGTCTTTCTAAAGATCTCTTCTAGCTTGAAGAACTCTTCTAGGCCAAGTGAGCAGCTTGGCTTGAATTTTTTAATGGAGAAGAATTAAAGAGGAATTTTGCTTTAGAAATCCTATTGTTTTGGTAGCTTCACTTATGTTTTTAGTATGGAGTGGGCACTATTGTGAGTACCTTATGCCTGTTTACTCAGTTAATCCTCATAAGAACTTTATGAGGTAGGTACATTTGTTACTCCATTTTACAGATGAGACAAAAAGCACAGAGGTTGACTGTCTTAAGTAAGGTTACACAGCTGAATAGTGGCAGAGCCAAGATTCAAACCCAGGTAAGCTTAGCTCCAGAATTTTTGTTCTTACCTACTATACATGTTACTTGTTAAGGTATACAGTAAGTTATTTATTTATTTATTTATTTATTTTGTTAGAGGGGTGGGAAGGGGCAGAGGGGAAGAGAGACTCTTAAACAGGTTCCATGCCCAGCACAGAGCACAACATGGGGCTTGGTCTCACAACCCTGAGATCATAACCTGAGCCGAAATCAAAAGTTGGACACTTAACCTACTGAGCCACCCAGGTGCCCTAGGTGTGTAGCAAGTTATGAAGAGGAAGAGGACTTTTTATTTATTTATTTATTTATTATTAAATTTAAGATTTTATTTATTTATTTGACAGAGATTACAAGTAGAGAGGCAGGCAAAGAGAGGAAGGGAGACAGGCTCCCTGCTGAGCAGAGAGCCCGATGCGGGGCTCGAAACCAGGACCCTGGGATCATGACCTGAGCCGAAGGCAGAGGCTTTAACCTACTGAGCCACCGAGGCACCCCAGGAAGAGGACTTTTTAAAAATTTATTAACATATAATGTATTATTTACTCCAGGGGTACAGGTCTGTAAATCATCAGTCTTAACATTTCACGCACTCACCATAGCACATACCTCCCCAATGTCCATAACCCACCCACCCCATCCCTACTCCCCTACCCCCGAGCAACACTTAGTTTGTTTCATGAGATTGAGTCTCTTATTGGTTGTCTCCCTCCCAATTTCATTTTTTCCCTCCCTAGCCCCCACGACCCCCTGCCCTGCCTCTCAAATTTGGAAGAGGACATTTTTCAAAACACAGTATCTTGTTAATTTTCCTCCAGTATTTTTGAATTCTTACTTTGAAATCCATTCTGTAGAATCTTCCTTCTTCAATTGACATGTTCTCTGGCACTTGAATGAAACGAGGTGGGTAAAATTTCTCCTGGATTGCATCCTGATCATTCACATCTCCCCTTGAAGACGATCTGCTTCTACAAAAATATTTTAATAATCACTCTGTAGGAAAGTTGTCATTGTTCTTCCATTTACACAAATACAGTTAAGCCATTGTATTGGAACTCCCAGAGTCTATACTGTTTTATGTGGTAGTGTAATAACAATAGAGAGACCTTAGGACATGGCATATTTAATGATTATTAGAAATGGTAGCAATTTAAAAACATTTGGTACAAATTATACATCTTTTTGTTTTTTGTACAAAGCTGTAAATTGACAGAAAAACTGATTAAAATGCAGAGTACCCCGTGGATGGTTCTTACCATATGCAATGATTTAGTAATTGGAATTGGGTTTTAATTATCATGAAGAACTTTTCTTAACATAGACATGTGGTCCTGGCTTATTTGACCAAAACATATAAAAAACCTCTGAGATCTGAGAATTAATGGATAAAAATTCTGACCATCCTCTCAGACATTAGAAAATTCATGTTGTTTTTTTATAAAAGATGTAGGAGGCAAGGCTTTGTTAATATTACATTTTTAAAAAAAGATTTTATTTATTTATTTGATAGAGATTACGAGCAGGCAGAGAGGCAGGCAGAGAGAGAGGAGGAAGCAGATTCCCCGCTGAGCAGAGAGCCCGATGTGGGGCTGGATCCCAGGACCCTGAGACCATGATCCGAGCCGAAGGCAGAGGCTTCAACCCACTGAGCCACCCAGGTGCCCCAAATATTACATTTTTAAGCTGGAAATAATTTTGGTAGCAAAATGTTACTTTAAGATTGAGAATTTTTTTTTTTTTTTTTTTACCTTACTTGTGATGTAGGAACTTGCAGTCGTGCATGTTCTGAGTTGTGCTGCTTGAAATTAAAACAAAGTGAGAATGTTAATGTGGTTGTTAGCTTGAAATGAAGCAGAATTAAGTAGTCTTGGTTGAACATTTCTTTCCTGTTTTTGTGCAGTCGTGGTTAATTCTATATATAGTTGAACCTTGAACAGCAGTAGTTTGAACTATACAGGTTCACTTATATGTGAGTTTTTTTGAAAGATAAATACAGTACAGTACTTTATTTTTAAAAATTATTTATTTTTTTTTAAGATTTTATTCATTTGACAGAGAGACACACAGTGAGAGAGGGAACACAAGCAGGGGAATGGAAGAGGGAGAAGCAGGCTTCTTGCTGAGCAGGGAGCCCAATTCGGTGCTTGATCCCAGGACCTTGGGATCACGACCTGAGCTGAAAGCCTAATGCTTAACTGACTGAGCCACCCAGGTGCTCCTACAGTACAGTACTTTAAATGTATTTTCTCAGCATCTTTTCCCTCTAGATTATTTTAAGAATATAGTATGTAATACATATAGTATACAAAATATGTGTTAATCTATTTACTGGTAAGGCTTCTGGTCAGCAGTGGGCTAATAGTTGTTGGGGAGTCAGAAGTTATATGTGGATTTGCACTATATGAGGGGGGCTCAGCACCCCTAACTCCTGCATTGTTCAAGGGTTAACTGTTAAGCGACTAGAATATAGTGCACAGAGCTTCTAATACTTTAGCAAGAAATCCCCAGAATTAATAGGACTGTTCAGCAGGTATAATATATGAAAATTAGCCAGCCTTAGAATTCCTGGTGGTTCATTTTTCATGTGACTGTTTTACAACAAAGGGTGATGTGTTACCCTGGTGTATTTGAAATGAGAACACATAGTACAGATTGTCCTTTAGTAAAACAGGAATAGACATGAAGTCATTTGTGTTGGCAGTTGATACAGGGTATTATGCCCACTGCTCAAAAGTGCACCAACAGCAATTAGCACATATTAGACTGGAAAATACTTCTCTTTTTAGCTCATGGCACAAAATCATAATAGACACCATGGAAGATATGTGTAGAGCTCTGAGAAGGTTTGAAAAACAAAATTAATTACTTCCTGCTTAATAAAGGTATATTTAAGCAGGTATCTTTTGAGATTTATATTTAAGCACTGGAAAATTATTTCCATTTGAGAATAAAACCAGAAATTGATGGAAACCATAATTAAATGACCAAATACTTGGTGCTTATTTTGTGTGTTTTACTGTGTTTGGCATAGTAGTGACTAGTGAAAATTATATCCATATCCAAATATCTGGAAAACATCTATATAGCAATGCAGCAAATCTGAGTACAAATAATTTATTTTGGGATGAATATGTTTAATGTATTTGGTCATTTAAAAATTCTTATAACTCTAGGGGCACCTGGGTGGCTCCATGGGTTAAGCCCCTGCCTTCGGCTTGTCATGATGTCAGGGTCCTGGGATCGAGCCCCACATCGGGCTCTCTGCTCAGCCAGGGTGCTGCTTCCCTGTCTCTCTCTGCCTACTTGTGATTTCTCTCTCTCTCTGTCGAATAAATAAATCTTAAAAAAAAAGTTTAAGATTCTTATAACTCTAACAATTATTGGCTAGTTTTAAGGTTCTCTAAGCAACATGTCAAAATTCACTTACCAAATCAACTAACTTTTTGGTAAAAAATAAAAATAATCTGATTAAACCCAAAATATCCAAATTAAGTTTTTAATTTTTCCTATAGTGATAGTTTGAGTATGTATATATTCATATTCAGAGGTGTAATATTTCAGTTTTATGTAACCTGATGACATTTTGGGTTATTAGAGTATTTGAAGCATACCAAAAAAACCCTAAGATTTATCCTTTCTGATTTCATAATGGTATGTTTTGCTGTTGTCTTTTTTCTTGGTACCATCACTTTTATTTTATTTATTTATTTATTTATTTATTTATTTTTTTAAGCTTTTATTTATTTATTTGACAGATAGAGATCACAAGTAGGCAGAGAGGCCGGCAGAGAGAGAGAGAGGAGGAAGCAGGCTCCCTGCTGAGCAGAGAGCCCGATGTGGGGCTCAATCCCAGGACCCTGAGATCATGACCTGAGCCGAAGACAGAGGCTTTAACCCACTGAGCCACCCAGGCACTCCATCACTTTTATTTTAATGTTTTTAAAGAATGAGTAAGAAAAATGATAGATCCTTGCCTTCAAAATCATACACTGAATTTATAATATACACCAAGAATATAACATTGTTTTGAGTTACTTCTACTAATAGCAGTTTCCCATCTTCTTGCTGTAATCTGTACCAGTTCAGAGCCCAACACACAGTAGGTGCTCTGTGTAAAATAATTAATTGAATGAATGTATGAACTGTTGAGTACCCAGAGATTCAAGTTCTAATTTTCTAATTAGTTGCACTGTTAGACCCTGCTCCATCCTTTTTAGTAGTTGCATTTAACAGAAACAAAATCCTATTTTTAGCTTCCTGTGCTTAGAAGCTTGGAGTTCTTGGGTGCCCAGTTTCATCACATTGGCTTCCGGTTTCTTTTGGAATTTTTGACAAGAAATGAGTCTGTTTCTCCAACTGTATATTTCTCTTCAGGGTTAAGTTTACTTTTTAGAATGAAATTGATCAGAAATAAGCCTGGGGGCGCCTGGGTGGCTCAGTGGGTTAAGCCTCTGCCTTTGGCTCAGGTCATGGTCTCAGGGTCCTGGGATCGAGCCCCACATCGGGCTCTCTGCTCAGCGGGGAGCCTGCTTCCCCATCTCTCTCTGCCTGCCTCTCTGCCTACTTGTGATCTCTGTCTGTCAAATAAATAAATAAAATATTAAAAAAAATAAGCCTGTGGGATATTCACTTTATGCCTTCCCTAAAGTTTATCCATTCTTGGAAAAGATCCTTTTGTTAATGTTCAAGCCATTACTCAAGGCTTTTTTATTATTCCTTGTTTTTTTGTTTTGTTTTGTTTTGTTTTTTAATTTTTTTTAAAATTTTATTTATTTATTTGACAGACAGAGATCACAAGTAGGCAGAGAGGCAGGCAGAGAGAGAGGAAGGGAAGCAGGCTCCCTGCTGAGCAGAGAGCCCGATGCGGGGCTCGATCCCAGGACTCTGGGATCTCGACCTGAGCCGAAAGCAGAGGCTTTAACCCACTGAGCCACCCAGGCGCCCCCCTTGTTTTGTTTTTAAGAAGCGTTTTTGAATACAAAAACGGAATTGGATGTTTCATTAGTTCCACAATTATATTTTAAGACATTGAAATGATAAACAGCTTATGAGAAAAGGTTATAATTACTTTGGCTTAGAGTTTTAACTCCTGTCCTTTTAAAGGTTTACAGCTCATTCTCTATCCCTACTGACATTGGAAAAGGAGCTCTAGGTGTAACAGACCCCTAAATGTCCAGATGAAAAGTGACACTGTTAGCTTTCTGGTGTTTTGTTTTTGTGACATTTCATATGCTGATACTAGAGCACCAGAAAACGGGATAAAATTCTAAGTTTCTGTGTATTTTAGCTCATTGTGGCCTCTACTTTTTATACCTAATGGAGCATGGAAGTTATTGACTTTTGCTTCAAACTGTATTCATAAGCATTTGGAAAAACACATTTATAAATTACATGAAAGAAAAATATTCCAGTTAGGTAAAGATTATAATTTACCTGCGGTGACTCTTGTGCCTCACTGTCATTTTGAGCTTGAAACACAGCAGCTGCGTTCTGTGGTCCTAGCAATCTGCGAGCCATCTTCTCCTCATATGTGAGCCGCTTTAAAGAAATCATTCATTAAGTAGATAGTAATGAGATTTAATAAAAGTTGTTTGTATTCCTTTACCTTAAAACCACCAAGAATTATACCAAAGAAGTATGGTTCTATTGAATTACAGAGATATACTATGTTTTAAAACTTTGTCTTCATTCAAAGCATTTCTGTTCCATTCTAGTGCCACTTCCCTCATCTGTTTTCCTCTTGCTTCTGGGAAAGGCAGGCATAATCACCCTTAAGTAAGGGGAAATTCTTCGCCTTCCATTTTGTTCTGCATGGTCTCATTGGCTCCGTCTTTGAATATAGTACTGCATATTCTCACATGAAGAAATAACTTTTATTAAATCAACACTGAACATCAGATTTCTGGTTGAAAGCAGTGCAAATGGTATGTTAAATATTTTTGGATTTAAGGTATATAGTGCTTTTTAAGAGATAAGTGACTAATACAGCGGGTACAGAAGAGTTATCTCATAAATCTCATAGCTATGTGTCCATCAGTAGTATAAACCAAAGTATGTGAAAAAGTTGACTGTTGGTTTTTTGGTCATTAGACATATTTTATGAGGAGTAATGCTTAAAACAAAATTTTCATTAAATTATTAAGATTTTCTTTTTTTGCTTCGTTTTTTTTTACGTTGTTTTACATTCTTCTTTTGTGTCTTTCTTTTACTACTGAAAATTATGAGGTGTTTCATGCTTTCATTTGGCATTGGATCCAAATCCAAAATATCACAATGTTTTCATTTGGTATTGGATCCGAATAGTCCCTCTTTTTATTTATTTATTTTTTTAAAAATTTTTAAATGATTTTATTTATTTATTTGAGAGAGAGAGAGAGAGCGAGCATGAGAGGAGAGAGATCAGCGGGAGAAGCAGATTCCCTGCCGAGCAGGGAGTCTGATGCAGGACTCGATCCCAGGAGTCCAGGATCATGACCTGAGCCGGAGGCAGTTGCTTAACCAACTGAGCCACCCAGGCACCCCCGAATAGTCCCTCTTTTTAGATAATTGTATCCCTTGCGGATCATAAGGATATAGGTCTGTGAGACAGAAAGAGCTTTCTTACTAAGATTAGATTTTATAGTCTGATGGGCTTTTTGTGCAAAATAGATATTTTGCTTACTTGATTTCCGTTGTGAAGAAGGCTGTCCTTGCATTTTAGTTTTCTCTCCAAATCTTGAATCAGAGCTTCTTTTGATCCTTGTATTTCATGGTCAGGAGTCCTTGGGGTGGCCTTAGCATTTGCACTTTGGGATGGTTTAGCATTTACAGGTTGGCCAAATGAGGGTTGTTGATAACTTTAAAAAGAAAAAAGACTTTTTAAAAAGTATTTATTTAAGTAATCTACACCCAACGTGGGGCTTCAACTCAGGACCCTGAAACCAAGAGACACATGATCTTCTGATTGAGCCAGCCAGGTACCCCAGAAAAAAGATATTTAGCCCACTGAGCCACCCAGGCACCCCCCCCCCAGAAAAAAGATTTTTAAAAAAGATCTTCAGAGAAAGATGTGGTACTAAAATGTAATGAACCTCATTCTGTCAGTCACCTTTAGATAAGCTGAAATCTACCACTTAGTACTATTACTGTTATTAAAAACAGTTTTCTAGTAACAGTCAAGAGGAATTTAATAAGAATGGTTACCAGCCTCTTTTTTTTTTAAGTCTTGGAAAATTAAAATTTAGTGGCTGGAGAAACAAATTAGATTAGTCATAAGGAGGATGTCATTCCTTGAAGATTTTTCCTAAAGAAGTGAGAGAGAGTAAGTCTAGTTACTGGTAGCTTGAGAGTTCTTCCAGTCTTATAATTGAATTTGGTAAGTTTGTTTTATGGATGGATACCGTTGTCAGCCCCATGTGATCTCATGTTGACAGTTTGAAATTGGTGGTGATGGGAGTATGTATACTGGGGAAGTTGTTTACTACCACAAATCCTAACTCCTTTCTCCAGAGCTGGTTGTTAAACATTTACCAATATAACCACTGGTATTTAGTGAATCTTCTGTTGCTTTGAATGGAGTCTGCAGCTGACATAATCTGGCTTTCCTTTTAATTTCCAGTTCCTTTTAATTTCCTTTTGTACATAATTCAAGTGTGGTACTATATAACAAATAGCTTTTACAGTAACAATGGTTTCTTTAACATTGCTGAAGTGATTTTTAGAGAAAGAAAGGAATGATAAGAGGAGGAAGGAGAAAGAAATGTAACCTGAGCGCAAAGGGGGTTTGGGAAAAAAAGAAAGCAAATTTGAATAGCAGTTGAAGAGTTTGGTTTAAATTCACATTTCAAGTTCTGATCCTAAATTATCTTGAAAAATGGTCTTACCCCTCCCTGCCTTCCCCTGTTGATTGTGACAGAGTGCAGTATTTAGGGATTCCTGTATTATCACATTTGTTAGGTAGCTCGTACTTTGACAATTGTTTGTTCAGATTTCACCTAGTTTATTCATTTAGGGCCCTGCGGGCGTGTGCTTCTATCTGTTTAATGCAGGATAACTGGTCACTGCCCTCAGTGAATATTTTAGCATTATGAAAATAAACGTTCTCCAGTTATCAAGATGAGGCAGGCTGGATCTCTTTTCTGAACTGTTCCTGTTCAGATATTCTCAAAGGTCATTAAAAGAATTTATAAGCTACGTGGAAATATATCTCTTCAGAGAGGCGCCAGAGTTTCAATTTTGGCTTTGGGGACTTGGTTAGTAATCTCTAGATTGTAAACATTCTGAATTTAAAAAGATGGCTTATTTACTCACCATTGTAATATTTATTTTCACTAACATGGACTTATCTGTGTTAATGCTTAACCAAAGTCTGATTTGTTCTTAGTTAAGTAAATACCCAGACTAAGTGTTTAAATAAATAGTGAGTTGTATGTGTGTTTTTTGTTTTTGTTCTTGATTTTAAGATTGAATTTTCATGTCAAAGTAGTAAAATTCCTTTGTTCTTAGAGATCTCCTATTATTCTAACTATATGAAGTTACAATAGCCTAATTTTTAAGAGATTTTATTTTTTATTTTATTTACTTTAGAGGGTGAGAGTGAGTGAGGAGAGGGCCAGAGGGAAGAGGCAGAGGAAGAGAATCTCAAGCAGACTCTGCACTGAGTGTGGAGCCTGATGTGAGGCTTGATCTTAACAACCCTGAGATCATGACCTAAGCAAAAACCAAGAGTTGGATGTTTAACCAACTAAACCACTCAGGTACCACATGGCTTTTTTCTTTTTTGTTAGCCTGCCAACTTTATAAAAGTCACATGTTGTTAAAGTGAATTAGAATTAAATAATTTTGTTTTTAGACTGTCATAGTATAATGCAGTATATCTGAGAAATCCTGAAGTGTTATCAAAACCAAGCCTGAGAATCTCTGATAATGTATGTGACCTAGTCAATTCATTCACAGAATTCCCCTCTCAGTTTATAGATGGCCTGAGTGTTAAGACTAGATATGTGATCATATTTATAAACTAATAGTATTCTTGCACTCTGCTTTATAGGTCTTTTTTCCCCCTATCATTAATCATCCAAATCCTTAATTTTGTTATAAATCATAAAACTGACTCACTGAGCAGGTAAAGAACACATGCTGAATGTCACACAGCAGGCTTTTTGAATGGAATAATTAGAATTAGAGTTCTCAGTTTCCAGCCTTTGGTTTGATCGACTGAATAAAATGTTTGCTTAAGGGTTTCCTACTGGTGAAAAGCTAAATAAAGGTTTCAAAGCAATGTAGGTCAGAATCCAAGGGATTATTTTTGAAGGCAGGGCAAACTAAAGCCCACCATAACAATGAGGGAGTTGTGCACAAATGTTCAAAGGGCCAGAGCTTTCCACCCTGTGCAGCTGGACACCAAATGAGTATCAAGTGGCTGTGGGAAGATTAAAAGAGTTATCTATGGTTCCTGCAAATGGAACAGCTAAAGCTGGATCTTTGATCTCTGGTTTGGGGACCTCCTATGCTTATTTCTTATACTTTCCATTTTTGCCTTTTTCTCTTAGTTCTGTCACAGAGCCAGGAACATGGTTGAGGTTCTTTAATATTTATTTGCAGTTTTCTTTTCTGGGCACATATTTGGAATAGGGTTGAAAGACCAAGAAAAATAGTATAGTCAGAAAAGTTTATTTTATTTTACTTATATTTTTTTCTTGTCCTGGGACCCCCAGAAAAGGTTACTTTAGATTTAAAGATGCTCATATAGGAAATCTGAAAATAATGGAAAACCAGATAGAAAATGATCATCTGGCTAAAATGTAACAAGAAAAATCTATGATGTATGATAACGGATAATGGGTATAATTGGAATTTTGGAGGGATTTCTTTCTAAAAGGGCTCTTAATTCTTAAAGGTGTCTTTAAGGGGCGCCTGAGTGGCTCAGTGGGTTAAGCCTCTGCCTTCGGCTCAGGTCATGATCTCAGGGTCCTGGGATCGAGTCCTGCATTGGGCTCTATGCTCAGCAGGGAGCCTATTTCCCCACCCCCTCTCTGCCTGCCTCTCTGCCTACCTGTGATCTCCCTCTATCTGTCAAATAAATAAAAAAATAAAATCTTGAAAAAAAAGGTGTCTTTAAAAAATATTAGTTCAAACTTATGAATGCCGTTTTGTAGGTAAAAAATAATAGTTGACTATCAGCCATTTTAAATGGTTCAGCCTAGTATATATAGGATTCTAACAAAAGTTTTTGGCTTTCTTCATTTTGATTTTTTTAAATGTTGGAAAGTATTCTTTGCAGGTTGAATTGCTGTAGTCAGTTCAACTAAGTTTCTGGAATTGTTACCAACAATAGGAATCTCTAGAAAAATTAGCCTCCAGAGAAGACTGAGAGAAATTATCGAGAATCTCAGCAAATCTGTTGATAAGCCTGCAACAAAACATATTCCATCAGACAGTTTTTCCAATGCCTCTGATTTAATTCTCTGGTGTCTTAGCCAGCCAACGGATAGGAAAACTGATAGCTCTAGGTTTGCATAAGCACAGAGCATTTAGTTCGTGTTTTAAAAAAAGCACAACCACTGTGTCCTTATTCATATCAGGTTCTCCTCGGACAGTTTTAGGACTTTGGAAGTAGTACATGTTTGCATAAGGCTCCAGGTAGTCTTCTCTTTATTTAGACAGAACAATCAGCTCGACCAATTTGGACAAAGCATGGTTGTAATTACTAACGGGAACCCTAAGGTCATTTATCTATTCAAATCTTTCTTCTGATCATAGTAAGGAAAATTCATATACTTCAGCATCTGAATCACAGGTTTTATTTAAAAAGCTGGGGTTTTTTTGGTTTGTTTTGTTTTGTTTTTTATTCAAATGGATAGTCAGGATCAGAGGTGAAAATGGATAGGAAGAAAAGACTAAGACCGAGAAGACATTTAATAGTCTCTGCTTATGTGAGAGGAAATCCTATCTGAGGAAGAGCAGACAGGTGCTCTTCATCTCCGCTGAGCCCAGAACTAGAGCAATTAAATTTATAGCATGAGGACCTTAACTGGGAGAATAGTTCACTGTTCTTGGGTATGTTAGAAATCTTTTTTGAAGATGGAAAATAATAGGTAAGTAATTGTATGTGGTAATAGGTGATTTGGGTCTATCTTAATGTGGACATTAGAGAACGGGTCAGATGATTCTTACTGCCAGCACCCTGGTTCAAGGTGTTTTAGGAGAATGATGAAAGAGACCCTGAGGTCACATTGCCTGTTTAGGTAGTAAATAGTGAACTAGGACATACCCCCCCGCCCCCAACTCCTCAGAAAGAGCTCAGTGTATATGCAGTATATAGTCACACATATAAAAAATTTACTTACTTGGAGTCCACATTGGAAGGGATTTTACTGCTACTATAGTCTGGCTGTGATGGTAATATTGAGCTGAGGAAACTGGCTGGGGACTGGTTATAGGTGGCTGTAACCCTTTGGCCTGGGTTGGGGCCAGCATGCTGCTGGGGAGAAGCAGGGAAAGCAGAGGAGGACATGGTGATGTGAGAGCTCACTGTTGAGGAGGCAGAAAATCTTTGCTCTGTGCATTGACGGGGCTGGATGATAATGGAAGACTGTTTGGTCTGGCTAGAATAGCTGGATGTTTCTGGTCCAGGAGGCTGCAGTCTGGAGCCACATGGATTTTGGGATTGAAGAAAGTGTTTTGGACGTTCATAGTTAAACATGCTTAGCTGGTATATGGAAGATAGAGGCAATTTATTACTATAATGATTTTCTCCTGGAAGGGTGGGGTCCTGAATTTGGGGTGGCAAGCCTGGAATCACAGAAGGTCCCAAGGAATCAGAAGCAACCTTGGTCTGCCCCTCCTTGTTGAGATCTTGGGAGTACTGTGCTCTTGTCTTTGATGGAGTGGCCTTCTCTTGAAGAGTATTGTTCCTTCAAAAGGAGAAAATGATTCAGTTACAATATTTGCATAAAAAACAATGTTTAACATTTTTAGGAGCATCTATGCTTTTTTTTTGGTCTTATATGCTTTCAGGGTCACCTCAAGGTGGAACTTTTCTAGCTTCTAGACTTCTTCCTTTATCTCTGTCTTTGTACAAGTGACTTGTCTCCTGAGAACAAGATAAAAGGGTTTATTAATGTCTGTTTGCCTCTGGGTAATTCTAAAAGCATGGCCAGGGGCTTCAAGATAAAGGAGCAGGAAATTTGAGTTTGCCAAGTGGTTACTTGTGGAAAGAAATTCTGTGATGTTGCTCAGTGTGAAAATTTAATGGTTTTAAGATTAGCTTTTGCCCAGAGGGTACAGTTTCATTAAACAGAAATATTTAATGATTTAAATTATTAGTAGTTAAATATCTAACATGTCAACTCCCATGCTATCTGAATTCTTCCCATTGCTCATGAAAACCAATGAATAGCCAATATACACCAGTTAATTAATGTCCTGGTGATCTCTGATGAATGATGTCTTGGTAAATCAAGGGGTACACCATGCTTTTTAATAAAGAACATAAACATCTGCATTTACTCCTTCAACCTTTCAGAATTCCTTAAAGTAGAGAGGGAACATGCATAAATCATTGTTGTTAACTTTGAGTGTATTTTTTTTTTTTTTTACCTTTCAATGCACTGTCTCTTTTTTCCCCTTGATTCCAAATTGACCATAGTACCAAACTAGATGATAATTAAGGAGTATATGTGTCTTTCTGTGTGTATACATGTTACTGACTGTACTCCAGAGCGATATGTAAATTTTTTTGTTATTTTTAGATTATACTATCTAGTTATTGGTGTTGATATTCTCTTACAGTTTTACTTCTTATTATTTTTCTTATTTCATACACATTTTAGACTAATCTTAAAGCTGTTTTAGCCTCTATCTTACTTTTTCTTTTGAAATGGCAGACAAGGATGTACAGAAGGAAGTAAGGCAGTATGAAGCTAGTTATGCCTTACCAGAAAGGGTGAGTGCCATTTCTCTTACTCAACTATGCATTGGTTCTTTTGACTTCCTATAACAGATCCCCATTTTCCATAGATGAATCTTTTGCTCGTAAAATCATCCTTGAAGGGTTATATTTGCCTCTGATTTCTACCATTAGTATGGTAAACCTAAACAGAACTATATATAGACATCACATACACAGACTAGCCCTATGAATTGTGCCGTTGGTTCTGTCTTTATTCAAAATATCAGGTAATTTAGTTCAAACTATATTTAATTTTATATACTATAACCCAACTCTGAGATAATGATAAATCAAACCATTAATTGATAAAGTTACCCCAACTGTCATTATCAAAATGAAATCTTAAGGTTGTTTAATTTCCTGTCTTGAAGAATGTTTCATTTTTAATGGAAAAAGACCAAATAACTTTATCCTAAGGCTGTGTATGTAGTTTAAAGTTAAAACTAGCACTTTTAGGAAAGAGCAAATGCTACTGAACAGTCAAGAGAAAGATTCTGTTGAAAAAGAACACTTAAAAAGCCATGTATTCCTTAATTTGAAGTTTATAAACACAAGCATTATCAACTAGAGTGCATTTTAGTAATTAACTGTATTAGGCCTTTAAGTTGTTGGAGGAAAACAACCAGAAGGAGGCTTTAATTAGATCATCTCAAAAAAGGACTCTATTTCAAGGCAAGTAGTTTTGTAGTTATGGGCTTATTCATTCCATTGCAGAATTGAATCCAAATTTGGTTCTTAAATTCCTTTTTAAGAAGGCAAATTATTCAGATTCATTTCATAAAGCAAGGAATAAACTGTTTAACAAATAGGCAGTAGATATTTTCCAAGACGTTCCCTGTTTTTCTTTATATATGTTTTCAAAATATCAACTATCTTGTACATTTTGGTAACAGCCTACATAGTTAACAATTACTGTTATTTTTCAAAGCTCAATTGAAAATACGTTCTTTCGGGCGCCTGGGTGGCTCAGTGGGTTAAAGCCTCTGCTTTCGGCTCAGGTCATGGTCCCAGGGTCCTGGGATCAAGGCCCGCATCGGGCTCTCTGCTCAGCAGGGAGCCTGCTTCCTCCTCTCTCTCTGCCTGCCTCTCTGCCTACTTGTGATATCTCTGTGTGTCAAATAAATAAAATTTAAAGAAAATACGTTCTTTCAAAAGTTTCATTGTTCTCATGTCTCAACAAAATTTTACACAGTTGTTCAAATAGAGAACTCTGAAAAGTTTTTCATGTTTGTAGCTACTGTCCAACAATTTAATTCTATAATGGATTCTTCTATATGACAGTGTCATTTTCTTCCAAATAGTGTTAAATAATTTACAGAGATTTTAGTATATGTGCTGCTGAAGCGAGCACAATTTACAGAGATTTTATAAATAAAATACTATGCAGTTTCCTATTTAAAAAGTCTTAACTTTTTTTCTTTCAGTCTCTAATATAGCATAGACTTGTATAAAAACTCATTGAGGATATTTTGAAGCTCTAGGACATCACCACAATTATAATCAGATCAAGTGTGCCTTTTCAAGGAAAAATGATGATTTAAAAATATTGACATACAACCATCTTTCCTTGTACCCTTTCTATAATGCCTTCCAGTTTTCAGTGGAACAAGTAAGTTACTTTCTTGTCATATCTTGACATAATAACATGATGTTGTAACTCTCAGAGTTTTTATGTGAAGATCATCTTTGCACACGTTCCTCTGATTTGGACAAAAAACAAAAACAAAACCCCAAACTGTAGCAGAAATAAAGATGGGACTTACCCGTCGTTCCAGAGGGTGCCAGCAGGGTTTAACCCACTATTGAAGGGAAGGAAGAGGCATCGCCTTCTCTCACAGACTAATCTAGTGGCTCTGTGCTTAGTATTATAGCACCACTGACTTTTATCAGCTGCCAAACTGACATCTGATGTGCTTGCCTGTCCATCTACCTATGCTGGCATGTCAAAGTAAGAGTCCACAATCTAAACAATATCTCAGATGTCTTAGTGGTATTTAAGGAGTGGGATTACTTGAGCTTCTCTTGCAGTCCTCTATTTTAGATGTGAATTTTGACTGTAAGCTTTTGCAGGCTCATGCAGGAAGAAGAGCAAAGAGTTAGGAAATGGACAAAAGTATATAGAAAACTCAATTTCTTTATTGTGGTCGGGGCTTGGAATCCTTCCTGTTTAAGGAAGGACTAAAAGGGAACCTGTATTCTGACACTAATGTTCTATCCAGTAAAAATTCTCCCTAAATAAGACTAGTGATTAATGGGTTCCAAACTGATTTGTACTGGATAGTTGTTCATCTGAAGGCTCCCCCACCCCACTGACCCCCTTGCCAAATACAAGTAGGGGTGGAGCAGAGTTCAAGCAATTTGTTTTAGGAGAAAGGGTGTGGTCTCAGCAAAGGCAGGAGAGCCACAGTGACAAGTCACTGGGGAGGTGGGGAGGTGGAGAGGTGGAAAAACATGATTTTGTTTCTTGGCAAGTTTTCTGAATCTGTATGGCATATGCCTCTTTGACCTTATTCTTTTATTCTTCAAGAGTTTTGAAACACTTAAGAAATTATCAGACAAATAAGCATTCTGTACATTTGGGGTTTTATAGTGTCAACTCTTTTCCTTCATCTTCCTTAACTCTTAGCATTTATATACTTTCCTCTCTCTTTTCGTTAAGGAGACTGTCTTGGTATTTAGATGTCCATTTTTTGTGAAGGGAGCTAAATAATTACAGAGGAAGAAACCTTCAAATCAACAACAGAAGTAATAAAGAGGGGTAGGTGGCCTGAGGATCAGGTCAGTTGAGTGGAAATAGCACCATTTAGTGGTTTCAGTTTTCATATGTTTCTCCTGTTTAAAGCATATCTATTTATTACCCTCCCTCATGGTGCTCCAGTATTGATTTAATAACCATGTACATGTAGATCCATCCAATAGATGTTTGAGCATATATGAGCCATATAAAATTCTTCACAGCTGACCATGTAGGTGTATCTTCCTTTGGTGTTCAGAGAAGTTTGATAATTGCTTCCTGGGCATGCAGCCATTACTCAGTGTAAAAGGCATACTAGAGTGGATGAGTAGGTGTTTGCCTACCAAGTCTTATTTCAGGAATTTCCCAAAATATTTCTCTACATCTGCTCAGTGATATTTCAGATTCCATTAATAGGGACAAAGCCTTTTAATCCAAATTAGGAGTCTTAAAGTATAAATTCAAATGACAATAAAAGTAGCAAGAATAACCAACAAGTATAGCATTTACTATGAGTAGGGCTCTCTATTCTAAGCACTTTAAATTTGGCATATGTGACTGATACTTGGTTCTTCGAGAGAACAGGGTTTGATTAGGGCAAGGAAGTGGAGATACTACATTTGAGGTCTCTTAAAACCTAAAAGTTTAAGTTGTTATCCTACCAGGCAAGTAGGAAAGATGCCCAGGACAAACTATGAAGTCCCCAATTTTACCTAGGGCAGATTCTAAACATACCATATTTGAGGAGGAATTTTATCCCATTTACTTTTTATCTTTAAGCTTTATCTCTTTTCTCTCCTTTGCTTTTGTAAGATATAACATTGGTTACAGTGTAGTAGCTCCGTGGTAAATCTAGGCAAAGGTTCTTGCCCCAGTAAGAGGATCAAGGGCTGATTTTGGAAAGGAAAGGAAGGTCTTCTTTCATGGCCCCATTGTCAGAAGTGAGTAGTTTATATTTAATAATCTGTTATGAATCTGTTTTTCTGCTTTGTAATATTTGGTTTGCTTTTTTGAATGGTGTTTTTTGTTTCCTCACAGACCATCAAATGGTTTAGTTGTTTATTTGGTAAAAATTGTCCTAAAATTGGAGTAATCCATAAGATGGCAGGTGAGTGAACTATATTCCAACCGGTCGGCCAAGACAGCCTTTTTCATTTATTTCTCTAAATTATCAGTAATGGCCTCTGGTGAATCATTCTAGTGCTTCCCAGTATGTAGGTAACTTCCCACTATCTCACTGAACCATTTCCTGCTGCTTGTTAGGGGAATTCTTTCTTGTCTTATCATCAGTGGAAGGGTGGCTTGGCTATTTAGCTGTCACTCATTCATCCTTTCTTCATTTATAGCTCTTGTTTTTTAAAAATGTAAACCATGTATTTTGTTGTAAAATGGTGCTGTGAGCTTTGTCTTTATAAAGTCTGATGTCAGATGTATGTGATGAAGCTAATTGCTGCTGTATCAACTGAGAAGGCAAATGCCACATAGAGGATGGAAGAACTAATGAGTGGAGAACATTTTCATTTATTTTCAGGTTATGCATAATTCACTGTGATTACTGAAGTTCTGTCCTACTGTAGCACTTGTAATTTGAAATCTTTTGAGTGCTTGATTTGGTCTTACATTCTTTTCAAGCAAGAAGTAGTAATGGACATTCCACTAGGTTTGGAGTCAAACAGTAAAAATGATAACATTAATTTGGTTAATGATCTTCAACTTTGTAGACACATTAACCTTCTTATTACCTGTTTTGGAGACCTGAGTGTGAGTGCCCACTCTGCCATATACTTGCTGTGTAACATTAGACAAGTTGCTTAATCTCTCTGAGCTTTAATAATTAACTGAAAAACAAAGATAGTATCTGTTTTACTAACCTAATCAGACAGAGGCTTGCAGAGAGACTCAAATGAAACAGGAAATCATGTAATGGACTCTTACATGGTATAAGGTATCTCCTCAACGAAGTTAAATGTATTCTGAGGGAGGGAGGGACTGTTTATTTTTTATCTTTCCCTGGGACACTGTGGCTCATAGTTGACATTCAGTACAAACTTGTTAACTTTTATGGAACTTTCACTGAATAATTTTTCTAAAAGGTGATTTTTTTAAATGAAAAAGATGGTAATCTCCTATGAAAGATATTGTATTATAGATTCAATGCCCCCCCGCCTTTTTGATTCAGTGCCTTCTTAAGTCTTAAAGTCTCACTGCTAAACATAGGTACTCATGGAGAAAAGTTTTAGATATCTGTATTGGCTGTCTTCTGAAGGGAAGTCTCCCACAGAAGCTGACAGAAACACATAGAATGTGCTTAATAAATGTTTGTTGAATAAATTGCAATCTTTTGTCCCACAAACCCCTTCTTTGACCTCATGAGAAATCTTTCTAAGGGTAGCTATATCCAGGTAGCTAAAGATCCCAGAAGCTAAAGGAGACCAACTGAGAAATTATAGTCATCGACTGTTATTGAAGATACATTGATCCTAAAAAAACACCCCAGTGCTGTGAAGTAATAGCCACTATTATGAATTCCTACTATGTACTTGACATATGTGATTCCAGGTCTTTTAATATCCAAGTTCAAACTCTTCACTGTCTTCATTGTAAGAAACACTCGGAGAAATACCTATCCCAGGGTCATAGAAGCATGAGGAAGCAGCCCTCAACAGTATCAGTCAATCATCTACAATTTCAGTCATTTGCAGAATGTGGAACTTCATGTAGGTGACCTTTGATTCCTTCCATCTTAAATACAATAAGTTTATTCACTTGATAGGCCCAAATACTACTCAAGAAATCTCTTCTTAAAAGAGATTTCCATATCATTTATTTTGTAATTAACAGAGGCTACATTTAGTTATACTAGAAAATAGTCAAGAATGTTCATTTATTAAGTTTTGTTAAAGGCATTTAACCTAAATTTAACGTAAAGGTAACTTTAGGTTGGTAAAATATTTAGTGGACTCTTCTTAGATGCTAGTAAAACAAAAAATTTCAAATAACTTTTAAGTATCAGTTTTTAGTTGTTGTTGTTGTTGTTTTTCCAGTCACTATTTTGGTTTGAGGTTCGTGTTTGGGGGTTGGGAATGATGGCAGATTTTGTTTTGAATATAGCCTGGTTGGCAAAATCACCTAATCAGTTATCTTTTTTATTTATACACTTGCCTTCTAAAAGCAAGGATAATTCTGTCTGTATTCTAGGACAACAAGAAGAAACCTGTATCACAAAAAATTTTTTTGTACTTATATTGAAATAAAACCCTGAATTCTTTTGTGGAACAGATTCTACTTCTTCAAAATCTTGTGCTGTTTCAACCTTGTTGATTTTTTTTTTTTTTCAAGAAGTCTCTATAACAAACCTTTAGATGTGGATCTAAGCACTTGGTTTACTGTTTCAGCTCTGGTCAAAGATATGATGGAGGGCAAGGGAGAAATGACAGAATTAAGTGACTCACCTAATAACGCAAGCTCCCTAAGGGCAGGAACTTTGTCATGTTCACTGTTCTGTATGCAGGACCAACCAAGAATATTTGTTGAATGATCAAGTGTTAAGTCTGTCTGCCCTTACCATTGTGGTTGTAGCTCAGAGGAATTTTCACTGGAGAAATCCTCCTTTGGAACCTGGATCTCATGTTCACTCTGACGGCCTGGTTCAGGAATAGTTGAAATAATGTTCATTGGAGTATCATCTGGTTTTTTGTCCTTTGTGTGGCTATCACTGCTCCAGGGAAAAGAGGCCAGTTTTGGAGCAAGTTTACTCATGGGTGACTTTGAAGAACTCTCTGATTTCTCTACTTCTTTTCCTCCTGAAAAATATAATTATTTACCACCTCAGATAGAAACAGAATCTTCCTCCTCCTCTCGGCTGAATTGGAGCAGGGAGATCCTGAAAAGAATTACCTGGGGAAACAAAGAGTCTTGCTGTGGAGACTGCAGTCCCAGCTTCATTTTCTGCAATGCACTTGAATTCCCCAGAGTCTTCAGGAAATGCTTCTGTGATATTCAAGGTGCAGACTTCCTCTGGAAAGGCAAGAGATTCAACTTGATCAGAGTTTTGGGAGACCCCAAATTAACAAATAGTGTGGGTGGATGTCAGGGAAAATAGATACTAGGAATAAAAAGAGTATTTCTGGGATTTTAAAAAAATCCATCTGGTTAGACTTTTTGCCTTTAAGTGGGCTCCTGAAGATAAGTAAAAAATGCAGCCTAAAATAATCCCAAAAGAGTCCCTACCACCTGTCTCTGTGACACATCTCTTTACTGTGAGTTCCTTGAAAGCAAGGGTTACACTTTATTCCTTGACTTCTAGATTTCTGTAGCTTTAGTGCTTAGCATCAAGGCCCTGTAATGATTTCTGAGCTGACCTAAAAGTTATCATTACCAGGATAGTTCAATAGTGCGGTGACAGCCACATTGTGATAGGCACTATGCCTACTTCTTGGACGGTCAACAACTTGGATGTTTGATGTCATCACACCTCCTTACTGCCTCACTGTAGAGCTCACAAGTCACAGATGAGAGGATGGATACGTGCTCTTTGAATGCAGGGACGGCCTCAGTGCCCAGAATGGAACGTGGCTATTGTCTGTACTATGATGAGTGAGTGAATAGGTGAATAAATACACTGACAAATCCCAGTTACCTTTCTGCTTTGGTTCTGTCAGCTCAAGAGTTGTTATAGGGTAGCCTCAGAACTGCTCATAATGGCAAAAGTGATTTAGGAGGCAAAGTCTTCTGATGGTAATCTTGATTTAATCATTTATTGTCAAGATATTGAAAAATTGGGGGCGCCCGGGTGACTCAGTCGGTTACGCAACTGCCTTTGGTGCAAGTCATGGTCTCAGGGTCTTGGGATCGAGCCCTGCTTCAGGCTCCCTGCTCACTGGGGAGTCTGCTTCTCCCTTTCCCCGCCCCCTGCTTGAGCTCTCTCTCTCTCAAATAAGTAAATAAAATCTTAAAAAAAGAAAAAGAAAAAGATGTTGAAAAATTGTGCTTACCAGGAATGGATGATAAAGAAGCCTCTGAAAGATAAACAAGGGAATAGAGAATTGAAAAGATGATGGTTAATTTAGTTGGGAGGAGGGGCCATGTGTATATGATAAATAACCTGAATAAATAAAGCACGTACAACCTTGACTGTAATGTGGAGTCACAAACTATAAACTCTGTACAAACTGGGAAAAGATACATGATGGAATAAACACTCGGCAGGGTGCTAGAAGAACTGTATTTTGTCCTGGTTAGCCCTGAATTGCCCTGTGGTTTTGTGAAAACTCTTCTCTGGTCCTTATTTCTTCATCTCTAACATGAAGAAAGTATCTGTTCTCTGGATGGGAACCATTACCGAACCCCAGGCCCTGCGGTGCTCTCTTCCTCCCAAGAAAATCTTTTTCTTTAAGTCTCTCTAATTAAAATAAAGTTGAATATTACATTATAAACATACTATAGTATTAGTGTAGAAAAACACACAAAAGGGTAATAGTTTGGGTGGTGTGGCTATAGATGATTTAAAATTTCTTCTCTATGCTAACGCCACACTGTGTAATAAAGGTTTTTCTTCCTGGATGTGGTGTGCAAAGGTTCTTTTGTGCTGCATTGGTATTTAAATGAATCTATTTTTTTTTGCTTGGAGCAAAAACTATTTTGGGTTTGGACCCTGCCTGCAGCATTTATTAGCTTTGTAACCTTGGGCAAGGCATTTAATATTTCTGATTTCAGTTTTCTTATAAAGTGGAATTAACAATGCACACTTCAAAACAATTGATGTGAGGATTAAATGAAAGGTTGCTTATAAACTCAGTGATGAGTGTGAAGTAGATCATCGTACTTGTTACTCTTCCCTGAGTTTATTATTTGGTAGGAAACAAGTAATAAAGTATTTAGAAAGCTGTGTATCATTATTAATTTGTCTTAGTCTTTAAAAAAAAGTTTATTTTCACATTTTTTTTCTTGTTTGTATGCCAAGAACTCATTAGTAAGATAATTCATGAAAACAAACCAGTCTTTTCACAGCTATTAAAACTATTGTTTCATCAGAGAAAAACAGCTATCTTTTCTTTTTTGTTTGTGTCGAGGAATCATTTGGATCTGAACTCAAAATTGTTTAACAGTAGAAATTTCTGAGCCTGTAACGAGTCAGCTATTAAACTTTGAAACATGAATTAGATTTCCAAGGTTAATTGAAATAAAAAGCAAATCGAAAAGCTTATCACAATACTTCTCCTCAGAATCTGGAAGTCCTCAGAGTCTGCTATCTGCTCTTTTTCTCTGTACCAGTGAATTTGAACTGTGGTTGTTGCCTGGACTCGGCATTCAAATGCAACAAACTGACCGCTGGTTGTCGAAATGTCTTGAAGATGCTGAACAAAAACAGAATTCACAGAATGGAAGAAACTTTCATCATATGCAATGATTTGGGATGCCAATGGTAGTAAGTATGCTTTTCCCTATAATTACTGACAACTGACCGTACTTTAGTCAAAACGAGGAGTTGCTGGGATTCTTTTGTGCTTTGTAGTGTGCTTTACAGTCATGTGTAAGTTATTTTTATCTTACTTTAATAGAGAAAGTTGTTGCTCACGTCACCAAGAGCCAGGTTCAAAATAGGAACCAGAGTAGTTGAAAACTCTTATCTTTGTTATAGGATTTCATTAAGTACATGTAGAGTCACAGGTTTAATCTTTATTGTCAGTCAGTAGTATGGGCAGCATTATTTGTTAAGGATTCTGAATCAGAACTTAGAGGACTTGGACCAGAATCTCAACTCTGCCACTAACTGATTGAAGTTGATCGTAGGAGCTTGGAAACTCTTAACCTCTGTGGAACTCAGGTACTTTATCTGTGAAATAGGGCTAGCAAATATTCAGCCTTTTTTGAGGGTTTGAGGCTCATTTCAGATAAATAATCTGAAAACTTTCTTTAAAAAGTGAAGAGTTGTAATGTTACATAAAAAGTATAAAAATAGGAGGTTTGGTCTCACAGTGCATTGATGGATGGGTGGCATTTGTGGTAACTATCCCCACTAAACCCCAATTTCCCTTCTCTCCCATTTTCAGCTAGAGTCCTCTAGAATCTGGAATTACATTTTAGGTTATAACTTGGCTGAGAGGTAGTATCTGAGGTCCTTCTATCAGGTGAGACGTAGTGACCATCAGCCCAGCCTTTGTGGCCTGATGCCCAGGGCTACTTATCTCGGGGAAGGAATAAAATAATAATTCCTGAGGTTCTTTTTAGTTTCCTCTTTTCCTTCTCACCCCTTTGATGACACCCATAATTTATCTATAAATTCCTAACTCTACCATGCAGTAGGGATAGGTTACCTTGGTGAACACAGGGGCGGCAACACAAGTGGATCCGGACAGGCTGCTGCAGGGACTCTGCATCTGATTTAAGAAATAGAAGAGAGACGGGCACCTGGGTGCCTCAGTTGGTCGAGTGTCTGCCTTTGGCTTGGGTCAGGATCTCAGGGTCCTGATCCTGGGTTCCTGGGATTGAGCCCTGCATCCGGGAATTCTGCTTTTCCCTCTGCCCCTCCGCCTGACTCATGTTTCTCTCTCACTCAAATAAAATCTTAAAAAAAAAAAAAAAAAAAAAAAAAAAAAAAA